>NW_006408613.1:8513361-8555793 GCF_000296735.1 Chrysochloris asiatica | reverse complement strand
AGCAGCCCAATATTCTGGACCACAACTGTTTAGTTGCAATCCTTCGGTTAAACTCTCCCCAAGTCTGAAACCTTCGGTTTAGTTGCTCCCAACAGAATACTAATTTTCTTTGTAACCTTTGATGCAAACCACAATAAAATATTCAAAAGTAAAAACAGAATAAACAAGTGAAAGGTAAAGCAATTCAATTTATAGAAGCAAATATTGAAGAACAACTTCATTACCTGTTACTAGGCAAATATTTTGCAAACAAAATACAAACTATTTTAAAAGTAAAAGATAAAAAGTCAGTTGTTGTTAGGTGCCATCAAGTGGATTCTGACATACAGTAACTCTATGAACAACAGAACAAAACACTTCTCAGTTCTGCACCATCCTCACAATTGTGTCTAAACCCATTTTTGCTGCTACTGTGTCATCGTGAGCACAATTAAATGTTCTGGAATAACCATTTTTCACAATGATATTCATAGTTTGTTATGATCCACACAGTCAAATGTCTTTGCATAGTGAATAAAAAAAAAACACAAGTAAACATCTTTCTTGTACTCTGTGCTTTCAGTTAAGTGTCAACTGATATCAGCAGTGATATCCCTAGTTACAGTTCCTCCTCTGAATCTGGCTTGAATATCTGGCAGCTCCCTCTCTACAAATTGTTGCATGAAAATAAAAACAGGTCATGATTCTTAAGATGGCACAAGAATTGGAACTATTTCATTCTCCTATACTTAAGATTTACATGAGTTGGAGACTTCTTAATGGAAACTGGCAACACAAGAAGTATACTGCAATAAACTCATGACCTGCTTTAATTTTATAATAACAACAATGCAATGATATCTTAAACACCTATAGCCAAAAATAGGACTGATTTTTGAGCTGTTCAAGATTCACTAAAATATCCTCATTATTCTTATGTTGTTGTTGTTTTTGTTAGGTGCCAATGATCGAGCAGATTCTGATTCATAGCAATCTTATGCACAACAGAATAAAACACTGCTCAGTCGTGTACCAGCCTCATAATTGTTGCTATGTTTGAGTCCATTTTTGATGCCTTATATCAATCCTTTTCATTGGGGGGGGGTCTTCCTTTTTTTCACAAACCCATGACTTTTCCAAGCATAATGTCCTTCTCCAGGGACTGGTCTCTCATGACAATATGTCCAAAGCACAAGAGATGAAGGGTTGCAATTCTTGCATCATAATCGCATTCTGTTTGTAATTCTTCCGAGATAGATGTGTTTGTTCTTCCAGCAGTCATGGTACTTTCAGTATTCTTCTCTCACACCATAATTGAAATGCATTGACCTCATATGAGGTCATTAAAAATAACTTGTCTTGATTCAGGAGCACCTTAGTCCTCAAATTGACATCTTTGCTTTTTTTTAAAACACTTTATAAGGTGGTCTTTTGCAATAGATTTGTCTAATGAAATATGTCCTTTGATTTCTTGAATGCTGTTTCCATGATGATTGGTTGTGAATGCAAGCAAAATGAAGTCTTTGAAACTTCGGCCTTTTCTCCATTTATAATGTAATTTATTGACCCTCTTAGGGTTTTCACTGAGATACTATCTATATCAAAAAAGGTAGTCTTTGATATTAATTAGTATTTCAAGTTCTCTTTATTTCCAACAAGCAAGATTGTGTCATCTACATATTGCTGAGTTTTAATGAGTCTTCCTCCAATCCTGATGCCATGTTTTCCTTCTTATAATCCATCTTCCCAGAGTATTTGTTCAGCATACAGATTGAATAAGTATAGTGAAAAATGGCAATTCCAGCACATACCTTTCTATTTTTAAACCATTCAGTATCCCCTTGTTATGTTCAAATGTCTGTGTCTCAGTCTATGTACTTATTAACTCATGAACACAATTAATTGTTCTGGAATGCCCATTCTTCACAAAGTCATCCATAGTTTGTTAAGATCCACACCATTGAATGCCTTTGCCTAGTCAATAAAGCACAAGTAAACTGTCTTCTGGAATTGTTTTCAGTCAAGATTCATCTAATATCAAAAATGATATCCCTAGTTCCATGCCCTCTTGTGAACCTGGCTTGAATTTTTGTTAGCTCCCTGTCAATGTACTACTAAATCTGTTTTTTAATTATCTTCAGCAAATTTTATTTATGCATGATATTAATATATTGCTCAATGATTTCCAAATTTTGTTTAGTCACCTTTCTTTGGAATGGACACAAATATGGATCTCTTCCAGTTTTTTAGCCAGGTAGATGTCTTCCAAACTTCTTGGCATAGATTAGTGAGCACCTACAGCCCTGTATCAGTTTGTTGAAACATTTCACTTTTTATTACATCAATTCCTGGAACATTGCTTTTCTCCAATACCTTCAGATTAGCCTGGACTAATTCCTTCAATACCAAAAGTTCTTGATCATATGGTACCTCTTGAAATGACTGAACATCGACTAATTCTTTTTATTACAGTGACTCTGTGTGTTCATTCTGTCTTCTAATGCTTTCGGTATCATTCAGTATTTCACCTATAGGATCTTTTAGTATTGCATGACAAGGCTTGAAATTTTTTGAGTTGTTTCAGCTTCAGAAATGCTGAAAGTGATCTTCCCATTTGGTTTTCTAGCTCCTTGTGTTTACACATTTCATTGTAATACTTGGTGTTGTGTTCTTGAGCGGCCCTTTGAAATTTTATGCTCATCTCTTTTACTACATTATTTCTTCCAGTCACTTTGCTTCTCTTTTCTCAAGAACAAGTTTCAAACTCTCTTCTGATGTGTATTTTTGTCTTTTCTTTCTTTCCTGTCTTTTAATGACCTTTTGCTCTCTTCATGTTATGTTCTTGATGTCATTCCACAAGTTTTCTGTTCTTCAGTCCTTAGTGGCTAATGCTTGAAACCTCTTCTTTACATGGTCTCTAAATTCAGGTAAGCTATATTATAAGTCATATTTTGCCTTTCATGGACTTGTTTTAATTTTCTTCAGCTTCAGTCTGAAGTAGCATATGAGCAATTGATGGCCTATTCCATAGTTGAACTATGGCCTAATTTGGCCTGCTTTATTGTATGGAAAGGAAAAAATAATATAGGCCAACAATATAAATACTTATTATAACATAATTCATCTTGAATTAGTCATTAAACTGATAAAATAATGAATCACACTTTCCTTAAATTAAAAATATTTATTCTAAGCTATTATCAAGGAGCGCTGGTAGCGTAGTGGTTACAAATCAGGCTGTGAACCCAAGGTCAGTAGTTCACAATTACCAGCTGTTCCACCAGAGAAAGATGAGGCTTTCTGCTCCCTTAATGATTTGCAGCCTCGGAAACCCTGTACAGGGTCGCTATGAGTCAGGACTGACTCCACAGCACATAACCACCAACCACCACCACCAAGCTATTATCTGAATTATTTTCAATATTCATCAAAATATTTCCTTGCTTATATTTTCCTTATAAATAAATGGCTTAATCATGCATGTTTTTGGTTATTATGATTATTGCTGTGAATCTGTATCCTCAATAATAATGTCTTAATTACTTGAATATATCTAATGAAATCTAAGTAGCAGAGTTATTAATGAGAAAATAACTAGTTCCTGTGTCACTTCATATGATAATTAAATAAAGGATACAAGTTATGTGCTTTGAGTTGTTTAAGAGAAAGCAGATGCATGTAAACTGGGTCAAAAGACCTGGGCTCTGGTTCTAGATCCAATGGTGTTCACTCTGCTGTTCTTGTTGTATGATGCCAAGTCAATTCTGACTCTGAAAACCCATGTAACAGGGAAGAATTACCCCAAAGGAGTTTCTTAGTTGTAATTTTAATGGAAACAGATTGCCACATCTTTCTCCCATGGAGCTGTTAGGTAGGTTCAGAAATTGAGTTGGCAGGTGAGTACTTAACCATTGCACCACCACGCCTCCAGTGTAATTCTAAGGAACTCTTTTCTTCTCTCTGGGTCTTACCTAAAAATGAGGAGTATTGAAGTCTAAATGAATCTATGAATAAAACCCCTCTTTTTATGAAACAATTTAAAAGTAAATTAAAGAGAGATACCGTGTTTATTTTGAAGAGCATCCACTTTAATACTGTGAAGAATATTTAGAACTTGGGTTAGATGGGCATTTAAGTACATTTTTTTTAATGCATTGCCAAGAAGGAGGCACACTTCTCACCCAAACAGTAACATAGCTGTATATATACAGGTCTCCCCATAAAGGAAAAACATTATTTGCCATGAAGCAAAGAACAAAAGAGGACATATGTTCCTTGTAGACAGACAGGCAAATTGAGGAGAAAAAGAAGTATGGATTTGAGTGTTCAGCTCCTATTACTAACGGCCATTACTTCTGTAGAAGAGGAGGAAAGGATGTAGCACTTTGGATATGACATATTTTCCCTTAACTGGTGATATGAGTTACATAATCTTGAAGACTGCTTCTATGACCCCCAAAATATTGTAGCTAGGAAAGGAAAAAAATCAGAATGCCATTTTCAATAAAAGGAGCTCTGGTAGCGTAGTGGTTACGAATTGGGCTGCAAACTTCATAGTCAGTAGTTTGAAACTACCAGCTGTTCCATGGGAGATGAGGCTATCTGCTCCCGTAAAGATTTACAGCTTGGGAAACCCTGTACAGGGTTGCTATGAGTCAGAACTGACTCCACGGCACATCACAACAATTTTCAATAAACTTATATAACAGGAATGCTTTCATTTCATACACACACACACACACAAAAAAAAACTAGTCTATTGGTTAAGGTTTCTGTAATGAGTTATTTTTATTTGATAAACTTCTATAAAGCTCATAATAATAATATAAAAAATATTTGAACTCAAAATTTCCTGAAACTACTCCCCTGATTTTATAGCCCATTTTTCTACAAAAATTTTAAAGAAGTAATTTCAACTTGCAGTTTTCATTTCCTTAGAACCCATTCTCTTCAATTCATCCCAATTGAGTTTCTGTCTCCAGAGCTCTACTGAACAGCTCTCAACAATTCTCTGATGATCTTCCTGTGCCAAATCCTGTGGTCCAATTCCTGTCCTCTATTCTCCATCCTCTCAGAATTGGGCTAATCCCTGCTTTATAGAACTAAGTTCTAATTTTTCTACACTGCTTTTCTTTTAAAGCTCACTTTTTCCTTAGGTGAGGGAAATTTCTACATGCTGAAGACTACCAAAGCTTGCTGAATTCTCATTCCCTTCTTCTCTTTCACCCAAATTTTAGTAAGTTCTTGGAACTCTAAATCCTAAATGTGGCATGGATATTTCTCTTCTCTCTCCAGTAATGTCATCTCTATCCAAACAGCCATTGGCTCTCATCTGGATCATTGTAAATACCTCCCAACTGACTTCACTGCGTTCATTCCTGTCTCACCATTTTTCATATTTTCCATTAATAGTTTCCATACACCGTACCATGGTTAAGACTGTATCTTTTAAAAAATCTCTGTAGGATTTGGTCCTTACTTTTTTGTCCTCATCTTTCCACCCCTCATCTTTTTATTCTTCAGACAGACCAAACTCATATCAGCCTAATGACTTTACATTTGTTCTCTTCATTGTAATGCTATGTAGGCAGATTTTATCTTGCTATTTCCTTTGTTGTTGTTGTTGCTGTTAAGTGCCATTAAGTGGGTTTTGACTCAGAGCAACATTGTATAGAGTTCCTAGGATGACTTGTGAGTTTGAATCACCAACCTTGCAGTTCAAACCGATACTGCGATCCAGTTCATTATCCTAGAGTACCACACATTTAGCCTCAAAGACACTTCTCAAGTGAGATGTCTCAAAGTCTACTGAAATTACTGGCTTAGCCCATTTCTATCCAGCTCATGGTCCTAGTTTACTTCATGACTTTACGAATTCTCTGAAATTTTTCATTCACTAGATTTGTTTACTTGGTTCGTATCACACACCAAAATGTAGCCTTCACAGAAAAAGAAATATTCTCTTTTTGTTTCCAGTTTCAGGAACAAGGTCTGACACATTCTAAGTGTCCAATACTATTTATTGAATAATGAAATTTCAGACTTTTCATTATCCATAAGAAGAAACACAATTTCTTTTGGAAGTCCAATTTTTTTAGAACTGTACATGTGGGAGTTAGTAAATTGAATGATGTTTTTAACAATACCCCTACTGTAGATACAGCAACAGTTTCGTAACATGCCATTTGTAAAGCTGAGAGAATCTGTTGCAATATTATCAAAGAAATCCAAAGTTCCTGTTTTTGAGGTCTTACCAGGGGATAGTGCTACATAGCTGTGAGAATTAAGAAAGATTACATCTTCAAAATTTTTATTTGCCTCTCAGTTTGATACACTTTGGTAGCTTGCCTGTTGCTGTGATCTTGGAAGGAAGTTATGCCACTGATATTTTGAATGCTGACAGGGTCACCAATGGTAGATAGATTTCAACTGAGTTTCCTAAGACAGACTCAGAAAAAAGATAGATGGGTTACTTCTGAATGTTTTGTTGTTTTTGTTATTAAGTGCCATTCAGTCAGTTCTGACTCATAGCAACCCTGTATAGGGTTTCTAAGGAGAGGCTGGTGAGCATGAACTGCTGACTTTACAGTTCAAACTGACCTTGCAGTCCATCGCATTAACCCACAACGACACACCAGGACTCCTCTGAATGTTTGTTGTTGTTGTTGTTATGTGCCATCGAGTCGTTTCCGACCCATAGCGACCCTGTATAGGGTTTCTGAGGGTGTAAATCTTTACGGGAGTAGAAAGCCTCATCTTTCTCCCGCGGTGCAGCTGGTATTTTCGAACCGCTGACCTTAAGGTTCGCAGCCCGATTCGTAACCACTTAGCCACTGAAAAATTTATGAGTAGCAGTGAAACACTGTCAGCACCAGAATACTGAATATTGAAATATTAGGAAGGGTACCAGAATATTGTAAGATACAGTACTGGAAAATGAGCTCCTCAGGTTGAAATACACTCAAAATGCCACTGGGGAAGAGCTGCCTTGTTAGAGTAGAGTTGACCGTGATGATGCAAATGGAAAAAGCTTTCAGGACCTTCATTTGCTGATGGGGAACAACTCTGAATGACGAGAAACAGCTGCAGACATCCATTAATAATTGGGATATGGAATGTGTAAAGAATGAATCTAAGAATATTGGAAGTTGTCAAACATGAAATAGACACATCAGCATTGATATCCTATGCATTAATTAACTGAAATGGACTAGTATTAGCCATTTTGAATCTGATAATCACATGGTTTACTGTGCCACACGTGAAAAATTGAAGAGGAATAGTTGTTGCATTCATCATGAAAAAGAACATTTCAAGATGTTTCTTGAAATATAATGGTGTCTGTGATATTATAATATCCACATGCCTATAAAGAGGACAAATAAAATTATTATTCAAATTATTCACAAACCAGTGATGATGAAATGGAAGAATTCTACCAACTTCTTAATACTGAAATTGATCTGACATGCAACCAAGATGAATTGATATATACTGGTGATTAGAATGTAAATGTTGGAAACAATGAAAAACGATTAGTAGTAAGAAAATGTGGTCTTGATGACAGAAATGATGCTGGAGATCACATGCTAGAATTTTGCAAGATCAGTGACTTGTTCATTGCAAATATCTTTTTTAAACACTACAAAAGTTGATTACACACATGGATTGACCATATGCAGTACACAAAACTTATTGTTGTTGAGTGTCATTGTTCAGTACTGGCTCAGAGTGACCCTATGCACAACAGAACGATACACTGCCCAGTCGTGGGCCAACCTCATGATTGTTTCTATGCCTGAGCCCATCACTTTCACCACTCTACCAATCCATCTCATTGTGATTCTTCCTCTTCTTCTCTGACCCCCCACTTTACCAAACATGATATCCTTCTCCAGTAACTGGTCCCTCCTGGCAACATAGCCAAAGTATGAGAGACAAGATCTGACCATTGTGGCTTCCAACAGGCTTCCTGGCTGTACTTCTTCCAACACCAATCTGTTTGTTCTTTTGGAAGTCCACAGTACTTTCAATATTCTCTTTTAACACCATAACTCAAATGTATTGACTCTTATACAGAATTCCTTATGCACTGTCCAACATTCACATGAATATGAGGTTATTGGAAATACCATGGCTTGGGTCAGGTGCACCTTATTTCTCAAACTGACATTTTTATACTTCAAAACTTTAAAGAGTTCTTGTGCAGCAGATTTGCCTAATGCAGTATGTCATTTGATTTCTTGACTGCTGCTTCTTTGAGTAGTGATTGTTGATCTAAGCAAAAAAAAAAAGTATTTGACAACTTCAATCTTTTCTCCATTTATATGGATGTTTTTTATTGGTCCAGTTGTGAGGATTTTTGTTTTGATTTGTTTACATTGTGATGCAACCCATGTGGTCTTTGATCTTCATCAGCAAGTATTTTAAGTCCTCTTTTCTAATTCTGATGCCGATCTTTTCTACATACAATCCAGTTTCTCAGATTATTTGCCAGCATGCAGACTGAATAAGTATGGTGAAAGAATACAACCCTGGTGCACACCTTTCCTAATTTTAAAACATTCAGTGTTCCCTATTTGAGCAACTGCTTCTTGGTCTATGCACAGGTTCCTCATGATCACAATTAAGTGTCCCAGAATACTCATACTTCACAATTTTGTCCATAACTTCTCATGATCCACACAATCGAAAGTCTTTGCATAGTCAATAAAGCACACGTAAACATCTTTCTGGTATTCTCTGCTTTCAGTCGAAATCCATCTGATATATGCAATGATGTCCCTCATTCCATGTCCTCTTCTGAATCTGGTTTGAAACTCTGGAAGTTCTCTGTCTATGTATGGTTGCAGCTGTGTTTGTATTACCTTACCCTTATTAAACTTGCATGGGATAT
Organism: Chrysochloris asiatica; assembly: GCF_000296735.1. Lineage (NCBI taxonomy): Eukaryota > Metazoa > Chordata > Mammalia > Afrosoricida > Chrysochloridae > Chrysochloris > Chrysochloris asiatica. The sequence goes on along the minus strand of NW_006408613.1, from coordinate 8,546,918 downwards.
TAATGATATTGTACAATAATGTCCACATTCCATTGGGTCACCTCTCTTTGGAATGGACACAAACACAGATCTCTTCTGGTCATTTAGCCAGGTAGTTGTCCTCCAAATTTCTTGACATAGAAGAGTAAGTGCCTCCAGTGCTGTATCAGTTTATTGAAAGATTTTAATTTGTAATCCATCAATTCCTGGTGCCTTGTTTTTTGCCAATGATTTCAATGCACCTTGGTCTTCTTCCTTTAGGATAAATGGCTCTTGATCATATGCTATCTCTTTAAATGGTTGAACTTCGACCATTTCCTTTTGGTACCATGACTATGTGTATTCCTTCCATCTTGTTTTGATACTTTCTGCCTCATTCCATAGATAATATTGAATGAATAAAAGAACTAGTAGTATATCTAAATATAGGGTATACTACTAGACACATGTCAGGGCCAGGAATGCAGAATCCTTGGGATGTTTAGCAATAAAATTAGCGTAGTTTCTATTATTTGTATGTATGTTTGTTTTGTTTTAAAGCATTTATTGTGAATTGAGTGAGCGAAAGTTTACAAGGCTCTCATCAGTTTTACATTCAGCAAAGTATTGCAATGATTACTGTCTCCTCCATGTACCGTCAGCTAACAGCTAACAGTTGTTGTTGTTGTTGTTGTTGTTGTTAAGTGCAGGTAACAGTATTTACCTATATTTCCTTTTTTGTGTGTATGCATATATACGTCTATCCATTTAAATGTCCAAAGAGCACATTTTGAGAGTCAGTCTCCTGCCTACAGACACATGTCCTTTTTCAGTCCTTAGGTCTATAGTTCTCTGCTGTTCTGTCTCTCTATGCCATTGCCTCTGCCACCATCTCTATTGTCACTGTTTTCTGATTAGGATCTCTCGCTTCTCTTCCTCTCTTCCCTCTTAATAGTCCTAGGGTCCTCTGGTCCTGAAATGAAAAATTAAGTGAGCCTTCCTTTTAGTTACACCTCTTCTACATTTACGGTTGTGACATTTCGTATTAGTTGTAATAACAGTTACTCACAATTGAATCATAAAATGCTATTCCCTTCATAACCAGACCCATGTGGACAAGAGTAAAACTATTCAGTCTGGTTTCTCTCTTACTCCACACATTCTAACACTAAACACACTCATGAAAGCTTGTAAGCCAATCACTTTGTGTCTTTATAGCATCCTAATTTTGATAGCCAAAATCTAAGTTTCCCATCCCTATCAACCCAGTGTAGTCAGGAAGCACACTTGATTCTTGATATGAAGAATCCTTCCCTTTCAGTTGGAATTTTGGGCAACTTCAGCCATAAGCAAAGGTCCAGTTGGTCAGGCTGTAACAATTTATGCTTACTCCCTGTGTCATACCCCTTTATCATTATCTGGTCAAATTCCAATCAGCAAGCATCAAAGAGAGGTTAAATGGGTACTATCTGAAAGTTTGGGAGTTCTTTCATGGCTCCTCCTCTTCAGACCAACTGGCTACTTCACTCTTTACTTTAGTCCTCAGTAGCAACATCAGTTTCCTTGGGCTAGGAAGTTCACATGTCTCCCTGAACTTCAAATCAGCCAGCTCATACTCTTCTCTCTCTCATCTTAATGTCATCAGGTGTCTATGGAACATGGCCAATCTCAGCCCATGTCTCCATTGCTGCATTTCCCCCACTTTCATTCACAAGTTGACCAGGGCAGTCACCAGCAAGCATTCAAGACTGTTCATGTGCTCCCTTTGAATTTCAATGTCTCTATTATTTTTTAAATTACAAGGAGATGAAGGAGAACTCTGTATCCAGGGACTTAAAAAAAATTGTGGAAAATGGAATGAAAAGATAATCCAATTTGTCCATGATCTTTTTGAAAACTTCTCACATATAAAACAATAGGAGACATGAGAACTTTTAACTTTAATCCAATGTAAGAATGAAAGCAGATGTGCTATCCTAGTGTGTTGTTGCTGTTGTTATGTGTCGTTGAGTCAGTTCTGAACCATGGCAACCCTGTATAGTGTTTCCAAGGAGTGACTGGTGAGGTTGAACCGCCAACATTTCAGTTCAAACCGACTTTGCATTAACCCACAACTCCATTACAGGACTCTGGTATTCTAGTGTAGAGGGAGGGATTTCATTGAGATACGGCAGTGAAGGGCCTCAGTCAACAAGACAATACAGAGAATCTACTAAACTGTGTAGAGACATTGAAAAATTATATATGAGGGGGCTTTAAAAAGTTCATGGAAATAATTTCATTAAGTTTTAATTCCATTTTTCCACAAATTTTTTTTAGCCTCTTCATAAATGGTAATCCACGAGAAATCTGCTTCTGGCACATATCATTGTTCTAGAGGAAAAAAGACCTCTATATATTTTACAGATCCTGTTTTAAAGTTTTTAACAGGACAAAGACAAGACAAAGCAAGATCACCCAGATTAGACAATTACAGTTTCTAAAGATTTGTGGCTATGTGGCTAACTATGGTAGAAAACAAAGGAAATCATCACAAAATCATAATCTATGACAGATCAATTAATCAATGTTAAAGGCAGGACAACAGAAGCAAGGACCGTGACTGGGATATATATACAACTGCATATTAGAAAACTTTACAGGTCTGGTCCTGGAGTGTTTTAACCACCTGACTTCTTCATGTTCTGGGTATGACTCATGTCCATGTGGACCTTGTACCCTAATTCCCAGGTGACCTGCATCTGTAAATCATTTAAGCATGTCCAGGCAAGTTGCTTGAGGACAAGCCTACCTATCTCTAGGTTGGCCAGGGAGTTATAATCTGTTTTCAAACACACTCTACCTAAGGGCAAAGCTGCTGCATTATTAGTTAATGATCAGAATAAACTCAAATGGAGGCTGAATCGATGTCAAGACTCAAAATGGAGTTAGGGCTTCCATTATAACCTGTAGGTTTCTGTTAACCACGTTCTGTAGCGTTTATGCTACCTCACCAGTAGAACAGTATATATCAAAGTACATAATGCAATACTAATGTTGACCTTTGTTGTTTGTTGTTATTGTTAAGTGATATCAAGTCAGTCCTGAATCATAGTGGCCTTGTACAGTGTTTCCAAGGTGTGGCTGGTAGGTTTGAACTGCTGGTGTTGTGGTTCAAACCAACCTTGTGGTCCAGTGATTTAGCCCAAACTGCCACATCCTAAGAGTATAGTACTTCACTTTCCAAAATCCAAACACAGGTCTATTTGTCTCCAAGAAAGTTGTCTTTCTAACTCTTTAACATGACCTCTCCATCCTTCCCAACCTCAGTTAAACCTTTTCTTCCAAGTCAGTTTGAATTAAATGACCTTCCTCTATGCCTTCCTAAAACTTGGAAACTAGAAATCTACATGACAGGATTGCTAACACCACATTTTCACTGGACAGCCTCCTGGTGACCATTGTTTGTCTAATTCTTTCTCTCACTACTTCAATCTCCTCTCACATTGGGGTTCACTTTGCTTTAGATAGTCTTATTTATCTCCGTATCTCCAATGCTTATAATAAGGCCTTGACAACAAAAACTTGACTGAAGGAATAAATATACAAACAAATGAATAGATGGAAGAAATTAATTATTAAGTAAATGTTTTTCTGCCAAAGCTTATAAGAAAATTCTAAAAATAGAAAATCTTGACTCATAAAAGTCAGCCTCTAAGTGACCTGAATGAGAATTATCTAGTTAAGACACCATAGAACACATTTTATCTGTCTTTTCCCACAGCTTTTTCATTTTCAAAATGGGTTTCGGATAATGCTTGTAAACTAGGCTATTCAGGGAATGTTGTGATGAATAGAGTGGGAGTAACAGAAGCAGAAACATCTTGCCAACACAGGCTCTGGCTTTCAGCCAGGGGGAATGCTGGTAGAATTAAAAAAATGAAAACAAAAGCAGTTACTAAGTGACCTGAGATTCAACACATTCAGTTCACAGCTGGACTCTTTTACCTAAAAAACAATAAAATATATGATATTAGAATTACATTAGCCATTCTAATTCAGCTGAACATCTACCAAGGATTGGAACAGTATGAAATGAAGAAGAGAAAACATAGAAAACAAAGACATTAAAAAAAAAAAAAAAGTTTTGTCTTTCATCAAGTTTTATCCTAAAGCAGCAATATCAGTCTATTCCAAAACAGCATGTCAACCACTCCAGTAATTGCATAGAAAATAACCCAGGTACATAGATAGATAAATAGATAGAGTAATATTTAATTGTCTATTTTATAATAGGAACACAGCAATTCCTTTCATCTCATTTCCCAATTTTTTTTCCTTTCAAAAGGAGCCACATTTTAAAATATTTTTACAAATTAGTTCTACAATTGTTGTTTTTAAGTGCTTAGAGTTGGTTCTGACTCATAGCGACTCAGTGTAGGGTTTTCAAGTTGCTATTTCTGAATTCTAACTGCTGACCTTGTGGCCCTGAGTTTATCCTACAGGTCCACACCAGGACTCCCATTGTACAGTGTTGTTGTTTTTAAATGCCTTCGAGCTGGTTCCGACTCACAGCCACCCTGTATAGGGTTTCTAAAGACGGGCTGGTAAATTTGAACTACCAACCTTGTGGTTCAAACCGACCTTGCGGTCCAGTGCTTTATCCCACAGATGTTGTTGGTTTTGTTGTTATGTGCCGTGGAGTTGGTTCTGACTCATAGCGACCCTGTACAGGGTTTCCAAGGTTGTAAATCTTTACAGGAGCAGAGAGCCTTATCTTTCTCATACTTGTACAGTATTGTTGTTAAGCGCTGTTGAGTCTGTTTCTACTCATAGGGACCCTGTACAGGATTTCTGAGGAGCAGCTGGTGAGCTTGAGCCAACAACATTAAGGTTCAAACGACTTTACAGTCCAGCGCATTAACCCTCAGCGCCATACTAGGACTTCAGTTGTATAATGTTTTTGATATGTTGTTAAGTGCCGTTGAGTCAATTTTGACCCATAGTGACCCTGTATAGGGTTTCCAAGGAATAGCTGGTGAACTTGAACTGTCAACCTTGCAGTTCAAATGGCTTTACAGTCTGGTGCATTAACCCACAACGACACACCAGTTGTGCAATAGTCATCATAAATTTCATCTTTCATATGAACAACTCACATTTTTTTAATCTCTAGGTGAAATACCAGTCCCTAAGTGGTCCAAATTTTTAAGCATTTAGTTACTAACTCAAAATTAATGACTCAAATCCACCCAGAAGTGCCTTGAAATAGAGACTTTTTTTTTTTTTTTTTTTTAATCTTTTGGAGTGCAATTCTACCTTGAAAACATGGGGTAATTAGGAGTTGGAATCCACTGAAAGGCAACTGTTTTTGTTCTTGTTTCTTTCTTTCTTTCTTTTTAAGTAATAGATTATTAGACTGTCCTAGGGGGAAATTACCACAAAGTTACAGTAATGAAAAAAGTGACTTTTATTCAGTATATATAGAAAAAAGAAAACCCAGATGGGAAACAAACTAACATGTCAACAGAACTGTCTTTGTCTGAGTCCAATACCATTATAAATCTAACATTTAAAGGTTAAAACTCACTGGAGGTATCTTTCTTCTATAGATATGCTAAAAACAGTGAATCACAGTGATTGTTTTTCAATAGATCAAAGATACAATGTTGCAGAAAATAGCAGTCAGTTGGTTCATACAGTTGGTCAGTTGGTCCAAAGGTTTAGGAGAAAGAAAAGTTACGGGATAGCTACTCTTCATCTGCACGTCTTTGCTAAGAGCTGGGGCTACCTGAACTGAGCTCCTTACGCCTGTTTGTAAATACCTGTGAAGTTTTACCTTTCCCAAGTGCAAAATATCCCTCTATGCTCTCCAGAATAATTATCATATTGATGGTCATGTCAAAATTGTGTCAGAAGTGTGCCAAGTGCTCAAGGTGGCATTTGACCTTGAGGTTCAAAGATATAGTCAGAGTGCTGACTTCAGGTCTTCAGATCTAAGGCTTTAAAGCAATTTCCTTCTTTTGATCAGGGTTTGATGGTTACACATCAATGATTCAAACCTGGACTTTGTTGGGCTTCTAGATGACGGCTGTACAAGCTCGTTCAACTCATGATAATCTTTCACTGGATACCATCTGGTCTTCAAAGGGTTTCAAGCAGGAATGATGTTTCTAGTAAGTGCATCACTGATAGAACACACATACTTTACTTTAGTCTGAACCACCTTTTTCCCCTTAAAACATATGAAAGATATTTTATCATATCCAATATAAGCAGGATGCTAACAAATAACAATCTTGTAAAATGTTTTAGCCCTGGAGTCTAATCTGATAGTATTCAACCCAACAAGTCAAGTGTATGAAGGTATTATAGTGTACAGCTATGTGGCCTGTTGTCTAACTCTGCATGGTTGTTGGTGGTTATGTATCATGGAGTTGGCTCTGACCTCAATAACACTGTCTGTATAGGGTGTCCAAGGCTGTAAATCTTTACAGACACAGAAAGCCTCATCATCGTCCTGCAGAACCACTTGTAGACTTGAACGGATGGCCTTAAGGTTACCAGCCTGACTTGTAACCACAGCTACTAGAGTTTCTTAATTCTGCATATCCCTTTTTTTATTTCTCCTGTGTTATTTGTTGCTGTTTTTCTGTCAAGCTGATTCTGACTCGTAACGATTTTATGCAACAGAACAAAACATCACTGAGTCCTACACCAACCTCACAGTCATTGCTGCTGCCACTGTGCCATTCCATTTCATTGGGGGTCTCCCCTTTATTCACCTACTCTCCAATGTAAGCATGATATCCTCTCCAGGGACTAATGTTAATGTGTCCAAAGTATGATACAAAATCTCTCCTGGCTTTATTTCTTCCAACACAAATTTGTTTGTTGTTCTAGCAGTTCATGTCGTTGTTGATAACTGCTGCCAAGTTGGTTCCTTATAAGGCACCCTGTGCACAGTTTCCAAGGAGCAGCTAGTGAGCTTGAATCATTGGTCTTGTGGTTCAAACCAACTTTGCAGTCCAGCACATTAGACCATTTAATAGTCTCCTCCAACTTCGTACTGCAGAAGCATCGATTCTTCCAGGGTCTTCGAAATTTGTTGTCCAATTTTCACATGCATATGAGATATTGAGAATACCATGACTTGGGTCAAGAGCACCTTAGTCCTCAAACTGACATCTTTGCTCTTCAACACTTTTAAGAAGTCTTGTGAAACTGATTTGCCTAATGCAATGCATTGTTTGATTGCTTGACTGCTGCTTCCATTTTGATCCCAGCAAATGAAGTCTTTGACAACTTCAATCTTTTCTATGTTTATCTTGATGTTATTTATTGGTCCAGTGGTGAGGATTTTTGTTTTCATTACAATAATGTGCGACCCATACTAAAGGCTGTGGTCTTTGATCTTTGTCAGTAATTATTTTAACTCCTCTTTGCTTTCAGGAAGCAAGGTTATATCATCTGAATATCACAGGTTGTTAAAGAGTCTTCCTTCAATCCTGATGCCATGTTTTACTTCATACACTCCATCTTCTCAGGTTATTTGCTCAGCATACAGATTGAATAAGTATGGTGAAAGAATACAAACCTGGTGCACACCTTTCCTAATTTTAAACCAGTCGGTATTCCCTTGTTCTGTTTGAACAACTGCCTTTTGGTCTATGTACAGGTTCCTCATGAGCACAATAAAGTCTTCCAGAATACACATTCTCCATAATGCTATTCATAATTTGTCATGATCCACACAATTGAAAGCTCTGCATAGGTAGTTAATATTACACAGGTAAACATCTTCCGGGTATTCTCTGCTTTCAGCCAAGACCGATTGGGTGTCAGCAATGACATCCCTCATTCCACATCCTCTTCTGAATTCAGCTTGAACCTCTGGATTTCTCTGTCAATGTATGTTGCAGTTGTTTTAGAATAATCTTTAACAAAACTTAGCTTGTATGGGATATTAATGATACTGTCTGATGCTTTCTGCATTCTGTTGGCAAAGATGGATCTCTTCCAGTCAGCTGTCTTCCAAATTACTTGGCATAGCTGAGTAAGTGCCTCCAGTGCACCAGACAGTTTGTTGAAAGATTTCAATTTGTATTCCATCAATTCCAGAGCCTTATTCTTTACCATACATTGACAGAGAACTTCCATACTTCTTATTCTTTACCATACATTGACAGAGAACTTCCAGAGGTTCAAGCTGGATTCAGAAGGGGCCGTGGAACGAGAGATATCATTGCTGATGTCTGATGGATCTTGGCTGAAAGCAGAGAATATCAGAAGGATGTTTACCTGTGCTTTATTGACTACGCAAAGGCTTTCGATTGTGTGGATCATGACAAGCTATGGACAACATTGAGAAGTATGAGTATTCCAGAACACTTAATTGTACTTCTAAGAAATCTGTACCTAGATCAAGAAGCAGTTGTTCGAACAGAACATGGGAACACTGAATGTTTTAAAATTGGGAAAGGCGTGAGACAGGGTTGTATTCTTTCACCATACTTATTCAACCTGTATGCTGAGCAAATAATACGAGAAGCTGGGTTCTATGAAGAAAAACGTGGCATCAGGATTGGAGGAAGACTCATTAACAACCTGCGATATGCAGATGATACAACCTTGATCGCTGAGAGTGAAGAGGACTTGAAACATTTACTTATGAAGATTAAAGAGCACAGCCTTCGATATGGATTACATCTCAATGTCAAGAAAACAAAAATCCTCACCACTGGACCAATAAACAACATTCTTATCAATGGAGAAAAGATTGAAGTTGTCAAGGACTTCATTCTTCTTGGATCAACTATCAACACTCGCGGAAGTAACAGTCAAGAGATCAGACGACGTATTGCACTGGGCATATCTGCTGCACAGGAACTTTTTAAAGTGTTGAAGAGTAGCGATGTCAGTTTGAGGACTAGGGTGAGCCTGACTCAGGCCATTGTGTTTTCAATAGCCTCATATGGATGCGAAAGCTGGACAGTGAATAAGGAGGATCGTAGAAGAATTGATGCCTTTGAGTTGTGGTGTTGGAGGAGAATACTGAAAGCGCCATGGACTGCCAAAAGAACCAATAAATCTGTTTTGGAAGAAGTGCAGCCAGAGTGCTCCTTAGAGGCCAGGATGGCTAGACTTCGTCTCTCCTACTTTGGACATATTGTCCGGAGGAAACAATCGCTGGAGAAAGATGTCATGCTGGGTAGGGTGGAGGGTCAGAGAAGAAGAGGAAGACCCCCAATGAGATGGATCAGCCAGGTGGCATCATTGATGGACTCAGGTGTGGCAGCGGTAGTGAGGTTGGCCCAGGATCGAACATTGTTTCGTTCTGCTGTGCATAGGGTCGCTATGAGTCGGTTCCGACTCGATGGCACCTGACAACAACAACAACAACAATTCTTTACCAATGCCTTCAATGCACTTTGGATTTGTTCATTCAGTTCATTGGCTCTTGATCATATGCTAACTCTTGAAATGGTTGAACATCAAACATATATTTTTGGTACAGTGGCTCTGTGTGTTCCTTCCATCTTCTTTTGATGGTTTCTACATTATTCTTCCATCATATTAGGGATGAAGTTATTAACTGATTGACCAAATATGGCAGGCCCATTTTTTAAGTTGAAAATATTGTATGGTCTCTGAATGATGTTATTAATTTTGACAGAAAGAGGGTTCTCCACAACTCTTTTATGATGTTCTTGATGTCATCCCACAACTCTTCTAATCTTCTGTCATTAGTGTCTGATTCATCAAATCTTTTCTTGAGCTTTAGCCTGAACAAATGATGGTCGGTTCCACAGTGTGCCCCTGGCCTTCTTTTGGCTTATGAGATGGAGCTTTATCATTGTCTCTTTCCACAAATGTAATCAGTTTGATTCCTGTGCATTCGTTCTGGTGAGGTCCATGTGTATAGTTGTTTTTTATGTTGTTTAAAAAGGTATTTGCAATGAAATCATTGGTCTTGCAAAATTCTATCATGGGATCTCCAGCATCATTTCTATCATCAAATCCATATTTTCCAACTCCTGATCCTTCCTCTTTGTTTCTAATAGTGCATTCTAATCATCAGTAATTATCAATACATCTTGATTACATGTTTAATCAATTTCAGACTGAAGAAAGGTGGTTTTAGTGGTTGGTGTGTAAATTTGAATAATAGTAGTATTAACTGGTCTTCCCTCTAAGTGTATGGATATTATCCTATCATGGACAGCATTGTACTTCAAGATAGACCTTGAAAGGTTCTTTTTGATGATAAATGTGATACCATTCTTCTTCAATTTGTCATTCCTGGCATAGTAATCCATGTAATTGTCAGAATCAAAATGACCAATACTAGTCCGTTTCAGCTAATTAATGCCTAGGAAAACAATGTTTATGCATTCCATTTCATTTTGACATTTTCAACTTTCCTAGTTCATACTTTGTACATTCCATTTTCTAACTATTAATCAATGTTTACAGTTGTTTCTCCTCATTTTGAATTACACCATCAGGCAATGAAGGTCCCGAAAGCTTACTCTATTCTTGTCATCACAGTCAACTTTACTTTGTGGCGGTAACTCTTCTGCAGTTTTGTTTTGAGTATCTTCCAGCTTGAATGGCTCATTTATAACTGTATCTGACAATATTCTTTTCTCTTCATCATGTTTCAATATTCAATGTTATGGTGCTGTCTGGCACTGATCCTCTGTTATTTATAAGGTTTTCCGTGACCATTCAGAAGGAGTTTGTCTTTCCTTCTTCCTAATTTGGCAGTCTGAAAAACTCAGGTGAAACCTATCCTCCATGGATAACCCTGCCAGTATTAAAAAAGCCGGTGATAAAACTCCCAGAATCACAGCAATCTGCAAGCTACCATAGTATGACTCACAGAGAGATGAGTGGAGACCTGGATTATTTATCCATGTGCAAAAACAGGTATTGATTAAAGCACAAACTTTACCCTCTTGTTGTTATTATTAATTGCCATAGAGTGGGCTCTGACTCATAGTGACTCTGTGTAGGATGTCCAGGTAGGGGATTGTGTGTTTGTTTGAACAACTAACTTTGCGTTCCAAACCAACCTTGTGGTCTGGCTCTTACTCTACAGAGCCGCAGCAAGACTCCCTTGCTGTTGTTGTTGTTAGGTGCCATCAAATTGGTACCGACTCATAGCAACCATATGTACAGCAGAACGAAACACTGCCCAATCCTGGGCCAACCTCTCTACTGTTGCCACGCTTGAGTCCCTTAGGCCAATAAAAATCCTAGTGCTACATTGGCAAATGAAGTCAAGTTCGTTGTTACATTCCCATTCCTTCAGCACATTTGTCTCCTATATCTACCATTTTATTATTAAGTTCTGCTGAGTAGGTTCTGATTGATAATGACATTGTATATGGTTTCCAAGAAGTGGCTGGTGGATTTGAATTACCTACCTTGTGGCTAACAGTTGAGTCCTTATCCTAGAGTGGTTATAAGGGCATATTGGGGTGTGCATATAGCTTCTATAGCATTTTCAGAAAATGAAAAGGTTTCACTTAATTCACTTCTCAAGTAATGGTATCATAGCTGGGTCAACTATGAGAAATTAGGAATCCGGTTATGACAATAATCATAAAGACCTAAATATCCTTTCAATTTGATATTTTGTAGTAGGCAAAGGAGATGCCAATATTGGTTACTTCCTCTTTGGTTCTATAGAAATGCCCTCAGCAGAAAAGAGATGGCCCAATTATTTTATGACACACTGGGAAAATTCGAACTTTTCCCTTGACACTTTGTGTCCCATGATATCCTGATATTCTTACAACAGAATGTTTTCTTCAATAGCATTTTATAGGAAATTGGAACATTGCATGAGGTCATCTTTGTAATGTAATAATACGGATCCAACTTAAATTAAAATGGAGCTAGATCTGAATGCAATACTGTGCGAGTCCAGCTCACACCATCAGGGCAGCAGAGAAGATGCAGTTTAGAAATAAAACACAGACACAAATTAGGAATTAAGGGAGACCGCAAGACTCATGACCTCTAGGATCAACAGCCCAGCAGGACTCATGGTCTCTAGGATCAGGAACCCAGAAGGACTCATGATTCTAGGATCAAGAGCCGGGAGACATGGCGGTACTCCGTTATTTATTAGCCTCCAGCCTATTCAACCCCCAGGATGCTATACATCACTGACATTAAAGGGTTCTTTTGACGTCTTACAGATTAAGGAAATGTTCTTAGGAGACAGAAAAACAAGACTGTAATTCAGGAATGCATGAGTGAGTTTCGAGAGAGAGCAATGCAGGGTGCCGGTTATCATATCTGGTCATAGTGTACCTATCCGGCTTTCCGTAGTGGCACTAGCCAATAAGAAGCCGCTTTCTGCTTCCTTTTGCCGTGGCCCAGATGTGACTCCCTTCCTTCTGTGTCTGTTCTTGATGTTCTCCAACACAAGACCTGTAAGAAGTATGAAGAATTTTCTCTGTACTCTTAAGGGATAATATCCGTGAGTATTGCTAATTTTTTTCAGATAAAATAAAAACAGACTGTTGATCTACAATTGTAAAGCATACAACATAATTTGGCACCTGGACCAAAAGCAAATAAGGGTTAGGAACTATCAAGAATCTATGAATAGCTATTTATAGCCCTTATCTCCTATTAAAAAAAAAAAAAAAACTCCATCCTCCATTATGTGATTTCTTTAAAAGAAAAACAGGAGTATTGCAAAAGCAGATGCATGACACAATTAAACCTTGCTTCAGTAATGGGTTCTAATCCTGTGATAACTCCTGATTTCAAAGTATATAGCACGACTCTAGGCAAGGATTTAGAAGTGTCTGTTTGAACTCACCTGCATTCAATAGAAAAGATTCTTCTCATATCTGTGACTGCTTTCTTTTACTCACAGTTTAGTAGGTACTCATTCTAACTCTCCTCTGTCTCCCTAACCTTGTCCTATAGTTTCCTTTACTTCCATTAATCCTTGGATAAACAACTGTCTTCTACCTTTCGTTCAGCAAAATAGTCATCTAAAGAAAAAGAAAGTCAGAATTTCTCCACTGTCAGTAAACTATATGTGGCAGCACCACTTAGATAATCTCTTCCCAGTAAAGAAACAGGAATGCCCTTACCAAGAAGAAAGGGATGTAGATCTTTAATAGACCATAAAGATATTAGCACTGGTCTGAATGAGGTAAAATCTACTCATTTGAAGCTCCCATAATGTTTAAGGTTTGTTAAAGACATAGGATTTAATGTTGACTTGGTAACTCTTGTGTCAATCAGGAAGGCTCCACAGTTACTTGACGCATTGTCTCCTCTTGACTATTTAGAGGAACCCTGGTGAAAATCCCTACATCCCCAGAGTACCATCACTGTGATAAAGCTGGAACTGGAAGTGCTGAAGGGATTGCTCTCTATCTGTTCTTAATTTTTAAAAAATCCTTTTTTTTTTTTTTAATAACTGGGCTTCTTAACAGTACTAGCAAATTAGATCATTCTTGGGCATGTTAATTTAAAGCTATCCCTTGTTAGGAGTCTCATTATTGTCTCTGTGATGCAGCTGTTGCAAATGTAAGGCCACTAACTTCTTTTTCTGCTCCTTAACTTTTAGCACACTTTCCCTATTCTTTTATTCTTCGGTCTGAGACCAGTTATACAGCACTGTGGTCAGTTCTGAAGGATTTACATTTTCTCAATTCAAACTATACCTTTTAACTATGGCTGCATCCCAAGCAACAGTCCCTCTAAAAACACAGAATTAATCACATGCTGGTGTTTCTTTGTAACTGCACTCAAGCCTGAATGCTCTTCAAATACTTTGGAGAAACAATTCATAAATGCATAAATGTTCTCTCCCTTTTCCTGTTTATAAGTCTGAGCTTTTGTCTAACCAACTTTTCTATGAAGAACCTGTGAAAATGCTATTGTGAAATTATTGACTCAAATTTGAAACTTATTTCTTAATTCATTTCTGCAATTCCAATTTGAAGGATTAAAGTTAATTTAGCAAAATGCATAGCAAGTTATACAAATCTGACGGACCTGGCTAATAGATGCTAGTTAAAACAGTGTAAGTTAAGGAAAAAACTTCTGAGGACTTTCATGAGTGTCAGGGAACTCTTTTACTATAGCTCTCAGTTCAGATTTAGACCAAGGATTTACTATCACTTCTACCTAGCCCCCCAGCCAGTTTAGGCTATCTAAGTAACAGAGGCATCAAAGGACGTGGATGCTTAGAGTCAATCCTGATGTGGCACTATGGGATTGCCAAGACTGCAAGATTGATGGTTCAAGCTTAGTAGTCGCTCCTTGAAAACCTTATACAGAGTCGCTATGTGTTGGAATCAACTGGATGGCACTTAACAAAAACAAATCACTGGAACAAAAGGCCAAATCAAAATATTGAGAACCAGATTTTTTATTTCCTCTGACTTCTTTAATATAACCTAGGTATGTTGCCTTGTTGTTGTTGTTGTTAAGTGCCGTTGAGTCAGTTCCGACCCATAGCGACCCTGTACAAAGTTTCTGAGGCTGTAAATCTTTATGGGAGCAGAATGCCTCATCTTTCTCTCACGGAGCGGCTGATAGTTTCGAACTGCTGGCCTTAAGGTTCGCAGCCCGATTCGTAACCACTACGCTACCAATGTCAAACTCTGTTTAGATAGCAATATTATCTTGAACTGAATCAAGAACACTCACTTGCTGTCTCCATGAGGATTCAAAATACAAACTGAAAAATGTGTTTCTTGACTTTTGACTTATCTTGCAACCTCTTGCATCTAATTTGCACTCAAAAAGACCAATTTAACTAATTCATAAGTTTGCTACCTAGTTCATTGGAGAGATTCCTATTCTTTGGTCAAAGCATGCCATTTTGCTAAATAGTGTACCAAATTAGGCCCCAAATTCTTTGCCATATTGGCAGCAGCTGTTCCAGGTGGCAGACTATCAATCTTACTTTCCCCCTGGCTGTTTCCCATTTTTAAAAAAGAAAGTTTCAAAACAGATTTTCTAGATTTTTTTCTATTGGCCATACAGAAACAGTGGGGAATTTGGACAGTGTTTTTCTAAAGCATTGTTAAGACTTCATTGCGTGATAGTTTTCATTCCAGTCACAGACAGTCTAATTTCCTGACCACCTTATCCTGATAAATGAATCTTTAACACTCAAGTTAAGGCTAGCCACCAACCTACTGGGATTTTTTGGTCACCAGACCTCTGATTTTTGTTTTTTTTTCTGTGTATATGTTCCATCTTCTTCTTTTTTTTTTTTTTTTAATTTTCAAAGTTTTTATTGTCAACTGAGTGTTAGTTTACATGCGAGAACATCAGTTTTACACTTATTGTTTCATTGCAATGATTACAATCCCTTCAATGCATCATCATTCAGTATTGGCTTCTATTCCCTCTGCTTTTGGGGGGTGAGGGTAGAAATGGAAGATGTACACAAAAAACTTTCAGGAATATATAATCATTTAAACAACCAAAAGACACATTTTGCAAGCCTGCCTTCTGGCCGCCAGCAAACAGTCTTTCTCTTTCCATGAATCGAGGCTACTCTATCTCTCCATGTCCTCATCTCTGCCGTAATCTCTGGTGTCACTGTGTCTCTGGATAGGGTTCCACATTCTGCTCATGCTCTTCCCTCTTGATGGTCTGAGGGTCCTCTGTTCCTGGAATGTAAGATTAATTACCCCCCCCCCCCTTATGGTACAAAACTTCTACCTTTACAGTTCTGACAACTGCAATTAGTCATGATAAGAACTATTTACTATTGAATCTTAAGAATCTTATACCCATCTCCTTTCACCAGACCTGTCTAGAAAAGATGAAAATGATTCAGTGGGAATTTTACCTTCCCCCACACACTCTGAAACTAAACTCCCTCTTGAAAACTTGTAAACCAGTCCCTTTGTGCCTTTATAGTGCTCCCCCCATTAGGTAGCCAATGTCTAAATTGCCCATCCCTATCATCCCTGCATGCATAGGGGGTAGGATGAAGACTTCTTCCCTTTCAGTTGGTATTTTGAGCTACTACATCCATAAGTATAGGTCAAATTAATCAAACTGTAGCAATTTACACTTGTTTCCTTTATCAAAATTTTTAATATTCTGTTAGTGAAATTGTGATTGTCAAGCCATCGACGCTAGGTCAAAGTTTCGGCATTTTTGTGTCTCTCCCCTCACTTCATATCAGGTGGACTCTCTACTCTCAGCTCTATCCCTCCGTGGTCACCAGACCTCTTTGAAAAAAATAATTACCTCTTTCAAACATCTGAATCTGGGTCCAAATGCAGTTCACTAAAGAATCCCTGTCACTCTTTAACCAAATATCTAAAGGGTTTTCCTTTATCAAAATGACCAGTTTTCCAAAACAAAATGCCAAACAAAACTTTTAAAAAATATGAAAAAGAGAGCAAAGAAAAATAAACAAAGTTCATTCTCTGAGAGCCCTCACTTCATAGGTGTCAAAGAAATGTGAAGTGCAAATGTGTGGGGTCAAGAAAAGTTGTTGTTAGTTGTCATAGAGTCAGTACCAACTCATAACAATTCTAAGCACAGCAGAACTAAACATTGATCAGTCCAAGGCCAACCTCACAATCATTGCTACCCTTGAGCAATTACTGCTGCTACTATACTAATCCATCTTACTGGGGGTCTTCTTGTTTCTCCGACCTTACACTTTATCAAACATAATATCATTCTCTAGGGACTGGTCCCTCTTGACAATATGTCCAAAGTATGAGAGATGAAGTCAGGCTATCCTAGCTTCCAAGGAGCACTCAGACTGCACTTCTTCCAACACAGATCTGTTGGTTCTTTTGGCAGCCCATAGCACTTTCAATATTTTCCTCCAGCACCATAATCCAAATACATCAATTCTTTTATGGTGTTCCTTATTCACTATCCAACTTTCTCATGCATATGAGGTTATTGAAAATACCATGGCTTCTGTCAGATATAACTTAGTCCTTAAACTGACATCTTTGCTCTTCAATACTTAAAAGCCTTGTGCAGCAGATTTGCCTAATGCAATACATCATTTGATATCTTGACTGCTGCTTCAATGGCTGTTGATGGTTGAACAAAATGAAGTCTTTGACAACTTCAATCTTTTCTCCATTTATATGGATGTTGTTTATTGGCCAGTGGTGAGCATTTTTGTCTTTTTACATTGAGATGCAACCCATACCAAAGACTGTGATCTTTGATCTTCATCAGTAAATATTTTAAGTCTTCTTTGTTTTCAGCAAGGAAGGTTGTATCATCTGCATATTGAAGGTTGTTAATAAGTCTTCCTCCAAGCTTGATGCCATGTTTTCTTCATATAATTTCAGCTTCTTAGATTATTTGCTCATCATACAGATTAAATAAATATGCTGAAATAGTACAACCCTTGTGCACACCTTTCCTAATGTTAAACCATTCAGTGTTCCCTTGTTCTGTTTGAACAACTGCCTGTTAGACTATGTACAGAGCAGAAGTTGACAAGCAAGTCAGGACTGGCTTGTCAGCTTCTGCTCTACAGTTCAAGTCTTCTTGGACTGATTGGGTCTTTTGCTTCAGAAAATCCTACCAACTACAACAATGTTTGTCCTAGGAGAAAATTATCACAAAGTTATAATAGTGGGGAAAATTTACTTTAATCAGCAGATACAGCAAAGAGGAAACAGGTGGAAAATACACTGACAAATCATCAGAACAGTCTCAGTTCAAGTCTGAAGAACATTACAAAATCACCTGTATATAGAAATTAAAAACAACTGGAGGTAACTATCTTCAGTAGATATGCTAAAAAACATTGAATCAAAGTAATTGCTTTTCAGTAGATCAAATATACAATATTAAAGAAACAACAACCAAGTTGTTCACAAGTCCAATAGGCTAGGGAAAAGGAAAGAAGATGTGGGATATATGTCCTTCATCTATATGCCCTTGCCAAGAGTAGACCTTTACATGATGAGTATCTATGAAGTTTTAGCTTTCCTGAGTGCAAACTATTCCTCTATGTTCTCTCAGAATTGTCACATTGACAGGCATGTCAAAATTGTGTCAGTATTCAAGGTGGCTTTGATGTTAAGACTCAAAGATAGAATCAGAGTGTTCACTTCAGACCTTCAGATCTCTGGCCCTAAGGCAGAACCAAATTTCCCAGATACATAAATTGTAGATTTCAGAAACAATAGCATACTTCTGGAGGAAAAGCTACAAAGTTAAGAACAATTAACTGGCAAACTGGGGGAAATATTTGCACTGTAGGAAGGGGCTTCAAAATTTCAAGCATAAGTGGAATTAAAAGATAATGGAAAGTTCTAACAAACTTCTTGAAGTTCCCTCATACTTCAAAAAAAAGCAGATGCTGAGAGCTAGGTGGAATACATGGGGTAACCATGAGTTAGAGTCAACTTAAGAGCAACATTTAAAAAAAAAAAGTACTAAGAGGTCCATATTCTGTGATTCACTGGTAGTTGTTCTAAAGAATATTTACATATTTTCATTAGAAAGCAAAAGATGTTCAGTGAAGCATTGTCATTTGATATAAAACACATTAGAAATAATCTAAATATCTCTTAATAGGAATACTTCTTTATGTATCCATACCAAGGAGCTCTGGTAGCATAGTGGTTACGAATAGGACTGTGAACCGCAAGGTCAGCAGTTCAAAACTACCAGCTGTTCCGTGGGAGAAAGATGAGGCTTTCTGCTCCCGTAAAGATTTACAGCCTCGGAAACCCTGTACAGGGTCGCTATGAGTCGGAATCGACTCCACGGCCCATAACAACAACAACAACAACCATAGTACAAAGCAAAATATAGATTTGTATGTTTGAAATATAAAAATGCAGAGATACACATATCGAAAAAAAATAATAGCAAAGTTACTCCCTAGGAGTTTAGGTTTTAGAATGAATTTATGACTGAAAGAGATAAATTTTTGCTTTTTTTCTTTTTCTTAAATAAAAAATGAGTCTCTGTAAACTTTCACTCAATTCACATGAAAAAAGTATAAAAATAAATTAATAATGGGTTTATATCATTTGGGCAGTTTAAACTAGTGCATCTTAAAAATTAGACAAGGGACAAGAAAAAGACATTAAATAAAGGAGGACACACAAATGATTTATACATTAAATAGTGGCTAACATCTCTAATACTCAAGTAATATTCAAGTAGTTATACCTAATGTTAGATGAGTTTTGGGAAACACTCTGATCAATTGTTTGGAACCCAATTTTTTGGTGCTGTGGGATAAACACTGCTAACCACTAAGTCAGTTGCCCAAATCCCCAGCTTTTCCTTGGAAATACTATACAGGGTCTCGATGAGCTGAAATTTACTCGATGGCACTTAACAACATTAAAATTAAACTTTTTCTTGGTGGTTGGTAGTTGTATGCTATGGAGTTGGAACACTGTATAGGGTCTCCGAGACTGTAAATCTTTATGGGAGCAGAAAAATCTCATCTTTCTCCTGTGGAATGGCTGGCTGGTAGTTTCAAACGACTAACCTCATGGTTAGAAGGCCTACTTGTCACCACTACACTACCAGAGCTCCTTTTTAGACACCATTAATCCAGAATTTATACCTAATATTTTTTGCATAGAAATGCTTGCAAATATACAACTATATGTGAGTATATGTTTTATTATACTGCTATTTGAATAGGAAGAGGAACAAAAAGGATACAAATTGTGGGGTGAAACCTGGTTTGTTGAAAAAACCTAGAAGTAAATGATCCCAGTGTTCAAGGTGAAGGATACTAGGAGATGAAGTCAGGGAGAGCATACGCAGATGGTAGACTATGTAAGAACCTATAAGATCATTGTAAGTGCTAGGGGAGATCAAAGGTGTGTGGTCCATTCTTCATTCCTGAAAATGGAAGCCTAGAATATGTGGGCTTGTCAGTCATTTTCCACATTAACAGCATGCTTCTTAGCCATTGCAGGAGGAGCCCTCTTTGTCCTTTTGTCTAGATAAACAATTATTGTTATTAGCAATGGTGTGAGATATGGTAGAGTCTTTGGAAGGTGTTCTGTAAAGACTGTCCAAGACAATACATATAAAGACTTAGCTTAGGTCTCAAATACCTGGATATTTTATTAAAGGTGATTCACTAGCTTTATGTTATTTTATAGACATTAAAATACATGTTCTATTCTGTAACCATCTAACCATCTTCAGCAATTATATACTTTTTTTTTCTAATTATTTAAACTATAGCTCAGGGAAAGTTATGTTGTTGTTAAGTGCTATTGAGTCACTCCTGACTCATAGCAACCCTGTATACGATTTCCAGGGAGAGGCTGGTGAGATTGAACTGCCAACCTTGCAATTCAAACTAACCATGCAGTTCAGCTCATTAACCCACAATGCTACACAAGGACTCCAGGAAAAGGTATAGCTAACACAAATAACTCATGAGTAAGTTATTTGTAAGAATTTAGAGATCTAATTTTCTTAAAAAGATTCACTGGAAGAACTATTCAGTCTATTTTATAAGAGTTTCAACTCTTTGTAGCAATTTTTATGCTTCTTGTGGTTTTCTTTGTACTCAAAACATGACTTTGTAGCTTTAACTGTACGGTCTTAATTCTCAAGCTAGAAAGTAATTGCTAATTTAGTTTGCACAAGAAGATCCCTGTGACTTAACATTGTCTAAGGATCACAATTTGAAAAATATAATTACAGAGGCCTTGCAAGTTTATTTTTCCCTGGTTCCCATTTCATAAACTGACTTCTAGCTTGAGGGATGAATAACAGAGACAACTTGATTTTTGAAGGCTAGTGCTCTCCCCAGAAATAAAGGGACTATTTAAGGGCTGAAATATACTCATGAACACATTTATTCTGCCACAACAGTTTGCCAAAAATAAAGCCTACAAAATATTAATATTGCATTGCTGCTGCTGTGTGCCAATGAATTGATTGTGACTCATAATGGCCTTGTACGACAGAGTAGAACTGCTCCACAATGTTTCTGATGGAATAGATTGCCAGTCCATAGGAGGTTCAAACCATTGACCTTGCACTTAGTAGTTGAGTATTTCACAATTGCATAGTAACCCCAAACCACTGCCATCAAATCAATTCCAACTTAGGATGACACTATAAAGATATCCTGGGACTGTACATCTTTATGGGAACATAGAGCCTCATATCTTCTTGAGGAGCAGCTGGTGGGTTGGAACAGTTGACTTTTTGGTTAGCAGCCACTGTCTAGCCCATAACACCACCAGTGTTCTTGTTGCACAACCAGTGTTCCTTATTTTTATGTGTTTAATTGTTTTTAGATGCATCAGAGTCTGTTCTGAATTAAGGAAACCCTAGGCACAACAGAGTGAAACATTGCAAGGTCCCACTCCAGCCTCACAATTGTAATTAATTTGAGTTCATTGCTGCTGCCTCCATGTCAGTCCATCTCCTTGGGGGTCTTCCTTTTTTTCACTGACCCTCTGCTTTACCAAGCATAATGTCCTACTCCTGGGACTGATCCCTCCTGATAGCATGTCCTAAGTATGAAAGACAAAGTCTCACTATCCTGGTTCCCAATGACTGTTCTGACTGTACTTCGTCCAACACAGATTTGTTTGTTCCTCAGGCAGTCTACAGTACTTTTAATATTTGCCACCAATGCTATATTGAAATGTATAGATTCTTCTCTGGTCTTCCTTATTGATTTCCCAAATATCACATGTATATGTAATGATTGAAAATATTGTGGCTTGGGTCAGCGGCACCTTTGTCAACAAACTGATATCTTTGTTCTTGAACACTTTAAAGAGGTCTTGTGCCACAGGTTTGCCAAATGCAATACAACCTTTGATTTCTTGACTGCTGCTTCCATGAGTGTTGATAGTGGATGCAAGTATAACACAGTCTTTGACAACTTCAACCTTTTCTCCTTTCATTAGGATATGATTTATTGGTCCATTTGTGAGTATTTTTATTTTCTTTACAACAAGATGCAACCCATACTGAAGGCTGTAGTCTTTGATCTTTATCATTAAGTATTTTAAGTCCTCTGTGCTTCCAAGCAAGTCAGGTAGTATCATCTGCATATCATAGGTTGTTAATGAGTCTTTCTTCAATCCTTAGGCCACATTCTTCTTCATATTATTTACTTCTTGTATTTTTTGCTCAAAATACAGATTGAATAGTATGGTGTGTGGCTACAACTCTGACACACACCTTTCCTGATTTCAAACCATTCTGTATCCCTTTGTTCTGTTCTAACAATTGACTCTTAGTCTATGTACAGGTTTCTCATGAACACAATTAAGTGTTCTGGAATACCCATTCTTCACAATGTTATCCAAAGTTTGTTATGATCCACACAGTAGAAAATCTTTGCACAGTCAGTAAAGCACAAGTAAACTTTTTTTCTCATACTGTTAGCTGTCAGTCAAGATCCATCTGACGTTAACAATGATATCCTTTTTTTCCACATGAGGATTTTAGGGTATAAATATTATGTGAAGCATATTTCCATGACAAGAATATTGGGTATAAATATGATGTGAAGCTTATTTATCAAAAGAATAATGTTTGAATATACTTAAAAGTTAGAATCAAAGAATATCTTAGCAAGTCAGAAAGATAGACAAAATCAAAGAATATCTTACTTAGCAAATCAGAAAGATAGACAAAGATAGACCAAACCTGAGATAGACAGTTTCAAAATCATTATATTAATCGCTTAAACTACAAGCAATGGGAACTAAACTGCTTTTTTCGGAGTGACAGAATTTCTGCTGTCTTTTTGGTTTACTTGTGAACATTTCTGTGTTGAAAATAGAGAGATAATACAATTTTGTAGAGCTTAACATTTTAAATGAAAGATATTTATTAATAACAGATAATGTATACAAGTAATTTTTCATTTAGCATTTAAACGATTGTGTGTGTGTTAGAGTATATGTATATTACAGTGTCAAAGTGCAAAATGTATTTTTTATATTTGGTGTCACCCTAAGAGAACTGGTAAAGCATATGTTGTTGTTGTTAAGTTCCATCAAGTTGGTTTCTGACCCATAGCGACCCTGTATAGGGTTTCTGAGGAGCGGCTGGTGAGCTTGAAATAGCCGACCTTGCAGTTCAAATGGCTTTGCAGTCTGGTGCATTAACTCACAGCGCCACACCAGAACTCCATATAAGAGTAATAAAACTGCAAAACTCATGACCCAAACCACTGACACTAGTTCCAACTCTGCTACAAATGCAAACAAATTTGCTCTGATTTGAGCTAATTTCTCCAGGTCTTAACTTTCTCAATTATAAAGGAAGAAATAATTTCTGTTTCCATCTACCTTAGTTGTTTTGACAATTACTTGAACTTCTGGATGCATAATACTTTGAATGAGACAACCTAAGAAACCTTTGTTTTATATTTTTATAACATGGGAAAAATAAAAAGTAGAGTGCAACTGTAAGGCAAATTTATAAACAAATTCTAGCCTAAATAAAATATGCAGAAATCTAGGTGCTGCAAATTTCAAGAGTGGGATGGATATTAGTAAAAAGTTTCATGCTCTGGAAAGGTGAGTTTTGAGATCTGAATGCAAGTTAACATTTGAATTACAAGAAGTGACAGTTATTCCAGGGAAGGATAATGAATGACAAGTCAGAAAATTTCAGGAGGAGAAAATGGAAGATCATGTAAAAGAATAAATTTGGAGACACAAAGTGAGGTCAATGGATGGAAGACCTTGACTGACAGCATGGAGTGTAAATTTGGTCTGTAAGGCAATAGTCAATCATCATGGTTCTTTAAGTGGAAGCTGTACATTAGGTAGATTAAGGTAGTGACTCAAAATTTGGAAGAGTTAGAAAAAACTATTATGTTGTTGTTAGTAATTACTGTGGAGTCAGTTCCGACTCATAGTGACCCTGCACAGGGTTTCCGAGGCTGTAAATCTTTACAGGAGCAGAAAGCCCGACTTGTGATTCTTAGTAAGGGAATTAAAAAGTTGAAAAACTATAGTATATTTTGACTAATGGAAAAAAGACAGATTTATGGGAGAGAAAAAACTAATTTTAACAAGTTGGAATAGTGAATGATTATATTGGCTTTAATGCACTACATTGTATAAACACAACATCACACGCACTCAAAAAGCCTCTTAACCCAGTATATAGATTGAGTTCAAATGAATCATGCTTCCTTTGTAATATATAGGCATTGAAGGTGTTACAACTTCCATTATGGGTCTTCTTAGGCTCAAAAAGGCATTGAGACACACTCAAGTCCTGGTGGCACTGTCAGGTAAACACTGGACTGGTAACTGCAAGCTTAGAACAGATTTGCTGTTGTTGTTGTTGATAAGTACTGTGGAGTCGGTTCCGACTCATAGTGACCCTGTGCAGAATTTCCAAGGCTGTAAATCTTTACGGGAGCAGAATGCCTCATCTTTCTCCCGTGGAACCGCTGGTAGTTTCGATCTGCTGACCTTGAAGTTAGCAGCCTGAGTCATAAACACTATGATACCAGAACAGATTTACAGCCTTGGAAACCCTATACAGGGTCACTATGAGTCAGGATTGATTTGATGACAGTGAGTTTGGGTGTTTGGGCCTTCATAGATGAGGGTCTTCATTATATTCATTTTGAAGGAAAAGAAGGCCAGAAACTTGGCAGGTCAATAGACTAGGATCTAGAAGCGCTCCTTGATGAGAATCCTTGCAGCAGACTAAAGACTAATCTGTGGCTTCTGTTTGACAGAAGAGTTGCAAGGGAACACACTCCTGTGGTTGAATGTGAAGTCACTTTGGCTTAGAAAGCAATGCTCCATAGGAGTCATTATCTTGTAACAACTGCATAGGATTAAAGCCCAGAGTTTTTACAGGGACATGTCCTGTTACAAAATACACAACACTTAAGGAAGTCCAAATCTGTAGCTCCCCCACCCCCTCCCAGGCATTAATAACTTATTTACAGTATTTTCAGTTCAGGTGCAATTTTCTAACCAGGGACCATTTTATCATAAGCTGTATGGTCTGGTAACCCAGCTGGCATTTTATTTTATTAATGATAACAACAACAACAACAGAGTCTGAAAGTACAACTGAAATAAAATATTCAAGTGGAACAAGGAATGAATTAATTATACTTCTATATTCAAGTAGGTTATTCGTTTGCTTTGATAGATAATCCATAATTACATCCAATTCTTCTAAGTAACTGTGATAAACAAATTTCAACAATTGCCCAACTTTGTCAGGAAACAGGTAAATGCAAATCATGTATCTGACAAAGGTCTAGTAGCCAGAATCTTGGAGTCCCTAGGTAGTACAAATAGTTCATCTGCTATCCAAAATGTTAGAGGTTTGATTCCACCCAGAAGTGCCTTGACAGAAAGGCCTGGAGATTTACTTCCAAAAAAACAGTAATTAAAATCCCAGTGAAGCACAGTTGTATTCTGATATATATGGGGTTACCAAGAATCAATATCAATTTAGCAACTGGTTTACTGGTTATCCAAAGTACACTTATAACTCAAAAACAAAAAGACAAACAACTTAAATTACAAGTTGATCAAAACTTTGAATAAACATTCCACCAAAGAAGATAGAAAAGTGGCCAAAAAACAAAAACAAAAGCAAAAAACAAAAACAAAACTGATTTTGAAAATAGGTCTTTGAACATTTGGCAAAAATTAACAATCTAGCAGTACTTTGCCATGTAGTTCATCTATGCATAGTTAAGCCCTGGTGTGGCACTATAGAATAAGTACTGGACTGGTAACTGCAATATAGACAGTTCAAACCCACCAGCCACTATGAGAAATCCTATCAGGGTTACTATGACTTAACAACAACAATGACCAACCACGTAACACTTTTCTCTATGATCCACTTAACACTTTTCTCTATGTTCTTCTGTTAATATTTAAGTGGGTCTTTAATTTCTACCAGTGGCTGAAATTATTATTAAAACATACATTAGTACATTTATTCTGCTGAAATTAAGGAAAGCTGATAATTAAGAGTGAATTTACATAATTATTTTAGAATCTATGTCAAATATAAAATATTCTACATTTTCTTCTAAAAGGAACTTTTGAAGTTTTTATTTGTATTAATGACATTCTGAGGGTTTAATAAAATCCATCTGACTTGAATTTTACTAAAGAAAAAGAAAAATAACAAAAAACATTATATGATTTAACTTGGAAATATGGTTTGAAGGAGTAGAGATAGAGGGTCAAAGAAAATCACCCATTGACAATAATCACTGATTTACCACTAATGAAAGTTAGGTAAGATGTAGGTGCTGTATTATTAACATTACATTTGACAGTCATAGCTTATGTCTTAGCAGAGACAAACATAAAAAATAATCCCTATTTTCTTCAGGAATGCAAATATAGAACAAATTGATACAAATAACCCAATATATAGATTTTTAAATGTTATACAGATTTTCATTGATTGGGTGATAACTAAGAAATCAATGTTTTCTTTAAGACAATCTCTCATTTAATGAAGGACAATGTAGTTGGTTATTATAAGAATTAGTTATTTTTCTGCTGAGTTCTAACTTTTACTTGGACCTAACACTATTGAGTTCTGGTGTAGTCCTGCAGGATAATATGCTAGACTGCAAGATCTAGTTTGAACCTTAAGGTTCAGTTTGAACCTTAAGGTTGACGTTTCAAACTCACCAGCCCCTTCTAGGAAACCCTATACAAGTCACAATGAGTCAAAAGTACCTTGACAGCACTTAAAACAACAAGAAGACCATGTTATTTTTCCTTTTCTATCTTTCATATCACTTTTACTTTTAAAATCCAGGTGAAAATTGTTTCTGTAAATAAATTACCATGCCAGATATTTGTAGATTATGAAGAACCTAAGAAATATATAAAAGTCTGTTTCCCTATCCAGATTCCATTACCCCTGCCATGCCCTCTCCTATTGTTCTCAACTTAAACATCCAGCAATGTAATGTAATAGTCAAAGAAGCATAACTAGAGTTAGGTTATGTCTCTGCCATCTGCTAGCTGCATAATGTTGGGTTAGTCACCCTTTGTGACCTAAGTAGTATGTATAAGAATGGAATTGTTGATTATAAATTTTCCTAGATTCTTAAGGTTTCTGACTTACCAGAATACTCTTATGACTTGCTGTTTCAAGCAGGACTCTTGGTGTGGCACTGTAAGATCAGGACTGGTTGGCAGTTCAAACCTACCAGCTGCTCCTCAAAAACCCTACTTAGGGTCACTATGAGTTGGAACCAACTCAATGACATTTTAAAACAGCAATTTAAAAACTACCCAAGCTTTTAAAAATGTATGAACTTTGGCTTATTTTATTCTTTTTAACCTGGCATGTCCTCGCTTCCCTGTTTAGAAAAATACTCCTGATTTTAAAGGCTCCATTTAATTATGATTCCATTTCTGAGTATTTCCTTGAACCCCACCACCCAAATTTAATCAGTTATTTTCTCTTGTACTTTATGAATGTATATATGCAAAATTTTAAAATCTATAAGATTATATGTATATAATTATGTAGGTATATATATTTGTTTTTCTTCATTAAAAATCACAGTTTTTACATTTGTCTATGTTAACAGTATTTTTGGAAAACAATGATGACTATATGACATCTCATTTTAAAATGGTCAGAATTTACTTAGCAATATACTCATTACATTCTTTCAAATGTTAGAAAAAAAATCTTTGAAATGAATTTTGAACTCTATCATGACACTACTTCTTATGATCAAGTTTTCTCTCCACAACAAAATCTTTTTCTTACTCTCACAAACCTCATATTCCTTTTCTTTCCTGTTCCCCACATCTCACCCACTGTATCTCCATCTCTCCCTACCTTTTCCTCTCTTCTCCATTGCCCAGATTCGGAGACATGAAGCTTGGGAATCTAGTTGGGACTTATAAGAGTTTCCTTGGTGATGAGGAGTTATAGTAGAAGGAGATGGAAAAACTAAGTAAACAAAGACTAAATGACAACTACAAGAGTACAGTTATATGTTTATGCCTGTTTTATGTCTATCTCAAACATTATACAATTATAAAATGTGTCAAAAATATTGAAATTCTCTCCTTTGGATAATCTTCAAGATCAAAGTAAAACCTGGAGCTATTTGACCTCAAGTTAATATATGATCTCTAATTTTAAGGAGCTCTGGTAGTGTAGTGGTTACGAATCGGGCTGTGAACCTTAAGGTTAGCGGTTCTAAACTACCAGCTGCTCCGCGGGAACCCTCGGAAACCCTGTACAGAGTCGCTATGGGTCGGAACTGACTCGACGGCACTTAACAACAACAACAACAACAATTTTAAAGTAAATTGAGGCAGTCAAAAGTTAAATTATTTGTCTCAAAGAAGTAAACAAATGATGAATTCACACTAACTGCAAATGAAAATATTTCACAAGGATTAATGAATTAACCTGTCAAAATTAAAAATATTCCTACTGGCTATTTTTAGAAAGTTGCATGTGTCTTCTGTATTCCCAACGAATAAGCATTGTCTCATTTTTCCATTTATTTTTCATTTAAAAAATAAAAGTTTTCTGGACTTTCAACTATTGATAATTAATAAAATTGTTGATATTAGGGAACTATTAAGAAAAATATAAACAAGAGAAAGATAAGTCTTTTTCTTTGAAAATTAATAAATAAATAAGAAGTGAGCAAATCTAATTTACTCTGGTTCCTGGTGTGGTGCTATAGGCTAATGCACCAGACTGCAAAGCTGTTTGAACTGCAAGGTTGGCAGTTTAAGCTCACCAGCTGCTCCTAGGAAACCATATACAGGGTTGCTATGGGTCTGAACTGACTCGACAGCACTCAACAACAATAACAGCAACAGTATACTTACATAACTTTCTCATTACATGAAACTGGATCATTGCAGTCAGCATATATTCAAGAATAATTCATTACTCTGCCCAAGACCAAATATCAATTTATTTCCAATATTAAGCAGCATATTCCTAATTTGTAACTTTTTCTCAATCATACAATTTAATGCTTAGTAAAACAAGTGACGTGTGATAAAGTTACTTTATCACATAAAGATATGTTACTGAGGTTTATCAGCTCCTCTAACCGAACCCTTTGCAATCTCCCTGGCCAAGAGAAATTATACTAGGCAGTTCAAACTCACCTGCTGCTCTTTTGAAACTCTATACTGGGTCCCTATGAGTTACAACAACTCAACAGGACTTAACACCACCAACAGCATATGGATAGAAGAAAGCCATCCTTTGTAAAGTAGAAGGTCTGTGAAAAAGAGGAAGACATTCAATGGGATGGTTTGACATAGTGGCTACAACAATGCAACTATATAAGCATAGCAACAATTGGGAGGATGGCACAAAACCACGCAGTATTTTGTTCTTTTAAATGGAAGGTCATTGTGAGTTAGAATCATCCATAACAAAAGTAACAACAATAACAAAAGTAGCAAAATTAGTAAAATAGGCTTCTCTGACTTTATTGAACCCAAAGTTATAAATTTATATATGTATTTTGTTGGTGGTGTTGTTGATGTTAAATAAAGTTGAGTCAGTTTTGACTTATAGCAACCCTTTATAGGGTTTCCAAAGAATGACTGGTGGATTTCAAGTACCAACCTTGTGGTTAGCAATCTATTGCTCATCCTACAGTGTGATACCATCTCTATTGAATGCCAAGACTACATTGTTATTACGTTTATCTAAAGGTGCTTATATTAGAAAATACTATTCAATACTGAAGACCATCATTATAAGATTTTATGGTGTTGGTTGTGTGCTATGGTTGTGGTTGTGTGCTGTCGAGTTGGTTTCATCTCATTGACCCTGTATTGGGTTTTCCAGGCTGTAAATCTGTATAGGATCAGAAAGCCTCATCTTTCTCCCATGGTGCTGCTGGTCAATCTGAACTGCTGACCTTGAGGTTAGCAGCACAATATGTAACCCCTCTGATACCAGGGCTAGGAAAGCTAATTTCTCTCAAAATAAAAATAAAGGAAGATATCATAGAAAATCAGAATACTAAATCAACAATCCAATGAAAATAGAGAAAGAAGAAAAAATAAAATTCTCTTCAATCCTTTAAGAGACCACAGGGTACAGTGACTAAGAATGGTATGAGTTCTGGGTGGAGTTCCCACTTAAATTTGATGATTTCTATAGTCTGTTTCATTCAATGCAGTGAGTGATCATTTAATGATTATCTAAAGAAATATATATAAAGTAAAATATTACTGAAACTTCTAGAATTCCAGAAAATTTGGATGATCAATTTCCAAAATAAATCAATTTAAATGCACACCTAAGAATATTTTTGTTGCTATTGTTGTTAAGTGGTGTCAAGTCAGTTTTGATTCGTAGAGATCCCGTATAGGGTTTCTGAAGCTGTAAAACTGCAGATGCAGAAAGCCTCATCTTCCCATAAAAACTCTGGAGGGCTTGAACCACCTACCTTGTGGTTCACAGTCCAGTGCTTATTGTCCAGAGCCACCACCCTCCCCTAAGTATATGTACTGGTTGCTGTTGTTAAGTACCATCATGTTGGTTTTGACTCATGGTTTCTGAAGAGCAGCTGGTAAGTTTCAACCACTGACTTTGAGGTTCAAATCGATCCTGAGGTTGAGTGCTTATCCTATCACACCACAGCAGAACTCTATAGGGGAAGTAATGCTGAGTGAATATGTGAATTAGAGTAATTCAGAAGAAAAGAAAGAAAAAGACAGACATCAGTACAATAAGACAGGGAGCACGTTTAATTCATATTCTCTTAAGAGACAATAAATAAATTATAAAACCAACAAGTACTGCAAAGAAATAATTAAATCGTCATCTTTGTTCTGGTGCTGCATTTAAGCTTAATCTAAAAATATTCTGAAGAATTCTGGCATGTGCACACTGATGACTATACCATATATTTATGTGGATGAATCAGAAAAAAATTTCTGTTTTATATAAATGTGATCTTTGTTTTGTGTTGTTTTAGTATGCTCAGATGTATGTTCATAATCATTGATTCATTTGTAAGGTTTTCAACTTTGATGTCCTAAATGGGAATTATTTAATACTTCTTTTTATTTTCCAACAATATTTTATGTGTTTCTATTTGTAAATAAAATTAGATGAAATGAGTATACATTGAAAAGAGTCTTTTGAAATTACATTATACAGAATATTAAAATGCATAGCTAGAAATGGAAAACTCCACAAATTCCGTTAAAGTTTAAGCTGTTTTTTTTCCTCGATGTATAGTTTAAGGAGTCCTGGTGGTGCAATGGGTTAAACATTTGGACAGCTAACCACAAAGTTGATGATCCAAACCTACCAGCTGCTTTATGCAAGGAAGATGAGACTGTCTGCTCTTGTGAAGATTTACAGTTTTTGAAATCCTATGGAACAGTTCTATGCTGTCATATAGGGTTGTTGTCAATTTGAATCAAGTTGATGACACTGATTTAAAAAAAAATTATTAGCTATCATTAGCTCATGGATTTCTTTTTGTTTCATAAATTTACTTTTAAAGTCATAATTTTAGATGCTATAAAATTAATTTTTCAGTTACCTGATTTGTAACCTCATTGTTCACAATATTGTCAATTTTTAGAAGGACAATACAATTATATAACACATTATAACCAGGTACACATCACTTTGGGACACTCATGAGCTAAAAATTTGTCCTACTTATATATTGAAAATTAGATAGAACAATGAGCTTTGTGATTTTTCTTTATAATGCTTTAATATCAATAACTGTGTTTGGAATCAATAACATAGGTCACTTGTCTCTTCTGTTTGAAAGTATATCTAAGAAACTCTCATGAGCAAGAACCTCAGTTATTGAACTGACTGCAATAAAACTACTCCATTTTCTCTTAAAATATAATCCATATATCAACTAAACGATCAATTGTATTTGGTATATTCCCTTGATGGTCTTACATACTTTACTAAGTGTGCTTGGATTCATAATGCTTTAGTCTTCTAAACTCAACTCTTCCTTTTGTGGATGGAGACTTAGTATATACATAGGAACACCTTTGTTGTAATAGCACATCTGCTATATATCACTGTCTAATATTTTTGGAGAGAAAAAAATGTGCTTCTTTAACAACCTTTTCAAAAAAGAACCACATTTTCATCTAAATTGTTACTAAAACTTGCTCTATGTTGTTAATTACCATGGAGTCGCTTCCGACTCCTAGTGACCCTGTACAGCGTTTCCGAGGCTGTAAATCTTTACGGGAGCAGAAAGACCAATCTTTCTCCTGAGGAACAGTTGGTAGTTTTGAACTGCCGACCTTGATTTAGCAGCCCGATTTGTAACCAGTACCAAGTAATTAATAGCTATAGTTATACATGTACAGTTCAGGAGAATCTAAGACATTATCCTAATTGTTCAGATATCAGGTCACATAGATTTCCAAGCAGCATAATAAGACCTGATGGGAAAAAGTGTATGGCTTTAAAATTAAATCACATTTATTATCTACAGTTTAGAATGAGGTAGGAAATTGAGCATTATGAAACATTTCAAAGGTAGAAATTAAAAATTGTACTAAATAAATTAAGCAAGTAACTCCTTTGATTTTTCTGTAAAATAAGAACTACCTAAATTCAGAAGATCTTAATAGTTATACAATAAAATAAACCCTAAATGCTTTAAAAAATCAACTATGTCTAAAAACTTTTCTAGTTAGTATGTTTAATGTCCTGGTATGGCGCTGTAGAATAAGCATTAGCCCACAAGGTCGGTTTGAACCGCAAAGTTGGCCTTTCGAACACACCAGCTGCTCCTTGGAAACCCAGTATAGATTATCTATGAGTCGGAATTGATTTGATGGCCCTTAACAACCACAACATGTTTAATGAATGGAGGCCTGATGTGGTGCTGTGGGATTAAGTGCTGGACCACAAGGTCGATTTGAAACACAAGGTTGGAGGTTCAAATTCACCAGGCAATCCTTGAAAACCCTATACGGGGTCTCTCTGAGACAGGACTGACTCCATGACACTTAACAACAACAATGTTTAATGTAAGGGCTTTTATTTTCTTCCTTATTTGATGAACGCTTGTGCTAATAGGTGTGGGGTGCAATAATATTCCTTGTTGGATAAAGCACAATGATAGAGCAGAAAATTGAAAGGTGTTTAGGACAAACTCTTATTAAGTTTGCTTTTTGAGAGCAGAAAAATACCAAATAGTTTTCAAGCAAAATCAGCAAAACGTAATAAAAGCAAAAATCATAACAAAAGGTAATAAAACTTGATAACTAAGCAAGTATGCTGCTGATGTTGTTAAGTGCTGTCGGGTTGGTTCCAAACCATGGAGACCCTATATAGGGTTTCCAAGGAGCAGCTGGTGGTGAGCTTGAATTGCCGACATGGAGGTTCAAACCAACTTCGCAATCCAGCATATTAACCCACAGTGCCACACCAGGACGCCATAGAGTAATATCACAGGTATTTTAGGAAGCAAGAGAAAAGGGAAAAATATGATGGTAAAATAGCATGCTAGAAAAATATTTTTGATGCTTTTAAATAATAACAGAAAATAAAAACACACATTTCCCTTTATTTAAAATGATTTAAAATGGATGAAATTGAAAAGTTATACTGTTGTTGTTGTTGTTGTCAGGTGCCAT
>NW_006408613.1:8498643-8509006 GCF_000296735.1 Chrysochloris asiatica | reverse complement strand
TATCTGACAATGTTTCTCTGCTATTCATAGAGTTTTCAGTGACTAGCAATTCGGAAGTAGTTTGTCACTCTTTCTTCCTAGTCTGTCTTTGTTTGAAAGCTCATCTGAAACCTGTCCACCATGGGTGACCCTGCTGGTTATTTAAAATACCATTGGCATAGCCCTCAGAATCATAGCAATTCAAACCACCACAGCACGACAGATAGACGAGTGGCGGTTGTGTGGTCGCTGTTAAATAGGAATCTCCTTGTGCTAGGGGCCTTAAGTGTGACTCAAAGGCGGGATTTCTGCCCTTGGATGTCAATCAAGAGGCAGAAGCGCAGCAGGGGCAACTGGGTTGCAGTGAGATGCTGTGGGCTGAGCTTGTGGGTCTCTAAGTTGGTCGACACTGCCTCAAAGCCAGGATCCAATGGTTAGGCTAGGAAGGCACTCTTGTGTCCGGGGTAAGTAGGACAGCCTGGCTGGCCCCTGCAGTCTCTTCCCGCTAGGCAGCGTCTCCCCATGGACCTGGTCTCCAGACACCTCTCACCCTGCCGCTCCGTGGTCTGGGTTTCATTTAATACCTCCACGAGGTCTGCGCAGTTGTCACACATCGTTTAGCTGCCGCCCTCCATGAAAAACATGATCCGAGTAAATCCATCCAAAGCAGACAACAATTATTCTGTAGAATCTGAAATTATAGGCAAATATTGGTTATATTTATAATATTTATGATAAAAAATTTCATAATTTATGATGGAAAATAAACTATGAATGCAACCTGTATCATCATGGATTTAAGGATAATTCAAGGAAGCATTCTGTATTAATTTTCCACTGTGGTATAACAAATTATCACTAATTTAGCTGGTTAAAACACATGATTTATTACTTCACAGTTCCTGTGAGTCAGAAGTCTAGTCACAGCATAGCTGTTTCCTGTCTCAGGTATTACAATGCAGTAATCAAAATGTCAACTAGGACTGTTATCTCT
Organism: Chrysochloris asiatica; assembly: GCF_000296735.1. Classification (NCBI taxonomy): domain Eukaryota; kingdom Metazoa; phylum Chordata; class Mammalia; order Afrosoricida; family Chrysochloridae; genus Chrysochloris; species Chrysochloris asiatica. Next base: position 8,508,033 of record NW_006408613.1, on the reverse strand, counting down.
CTGGGTCTCAAGATCCTCCTCCAAAGTCAAGTGATTTTGGTAAAATCTAATGTTTTGCAGTAGTAGGACTGAGGCTACCAGCTACTAATTCTCCTAATTTTTGCCACATGCTTTTCTTTATAACATAGCAATTCGTTTCTTCATGACTTTCAAGGGTTAAACGTTCCTTCAACAGGAAAGTATCTACTATTTTTTTTAATTGACCTGTTGTTGCTAAGTGCCTTCAAGTCAGTTCTGACTCACAACAACCCTGTATAGGGTTTCCAAAGAGCAGCTGGTGAATTTGAACTGCCGACCATGCATTTCAAACCAAGCTTGCAGTCCACAAGCATTATCCCACAGTGTCAGAACCTCGTTAAAGGGTGTACCAGATTAGATCAGGTCCAGACAGGAAAAACTCCATTTATATTAACTTAAAGTCAATTGAAAGGGAACTTAATCACATTGAAAATCTATTCACCTTTGCCATATAATGGAACAAAATTATGGGGTGAAATTTTACCGCCTTGGCATACAAGACTGGTTAGAAGCAAATTGGAAGCCCTGCCTAATTTAAGGTAAGAGGAATACAGTTGGTATGGGTCACTGGAGCTCATCTTAGAATTCGGCCTATCACTTATTCTGACAGGGTTATTAAACCTGAGTCTACATTTCTGAGAAAAATCACCTTTTGTGGAGCTGGGGAACAAGTTTTAAATATGATCTTTTACTAAGGTACTTGGTCTATTCTAAAGAAATATGATGAGTTAATAAGAATGAATAGCAGTTATTAAATATTCGAAATTTTTAAATGCCAAGTTAAGCACTGTAAAGTTAAGTAGTTTGTATGCAGTAATACACACAACAATATAGTGGAATATGTTCCATCATTATTCCAAATTTACATATGAAGAAAGAGTACAAATAGTTTGTCCAAGTCACCTAATTATTCAGCTGGTGCTAATCAAAGTCAAATATTTGATTTTTTTGACACATGTGTTATTTTTCTAAACACACATAATTTCTAATTTAAAAACCTACCCCTCTACATTCATATCAATGTCTATAAATTTGCCTTACCATACCATTTTAAAAAATTTCTTTATTGGGAATTGGGGAAAGGTTTATAGAGCAAATCAGTATTCTGTTGAACAATTGATACCTATTTTGTTTCATCTCAATAGTTATAATCCCAACAACATAACATCACTTATCACACCTTCTCCCTATGTTCTCCTTTACTGTCCCTACCCCTTCACACTTTCTGAATTTTGTCCTTAGGAAAATGCTGCTCTTTTGATCTCAAATGTTTGATTATTTTAAGGAGTGTGTACCTCCTTAATGTTATTATCCTCTCACTTTATTTGAATGAAAATTGAGTAATCGGGATGAGTTAGGTTGCAGGCTTGAAGAATGACTAAGAGCCAGCTTATCAGGGGCTCCACCAGTCTCTGTTTGACCAGTAAGCCTGATATATAATAAATAAATAAATGTATATTTATTTATGATTTTGAGTTTCGTTTCACATTTTTCTCTTATTCTATCCAGGGTCTTCTAATGAAATCCCTTTCAGAGCTTTTAGCAATGGTAGCTTGGCACCATCTATTTCTTCTGATATCAGGGTTGAGGAACTGAAGACTAATTGTTTTTTTAGGTCTTTGATTTTCTTCACCTTTCTTTGCTCCAGATAGGGAAAGACCATTTGTTGCACCTTAGACGAGCACTCAAACGCTTTTACTCAAAAAATATTTTACTCACTAAAGGAAAATTAATAACTTCTTATTTTATTTTTTTGTGGGCTATATTATAACGATGGACCTGGATGTTCCTCAGTTAGCTCCCAGGCCTGGATTTATTTGTTGTTGTTGTTGTTGTTAAGTGCCATCGAGTCGGTTCCAACCCATAGCGACCCTGTACAGGGTTTCCAAGGGTGTAAATCTTTACAGGAGTAGAAAGCCTCATCTTTCTCCCGTGGAGCAGCTGGTAGTTTCGAACTGCTGACCTTAAGGTTCGCAGCCCGATTCATAACCACTATGCTACCAGAGCTCCAGGAAAAATATATATGCAGAAATACCATCTGTCAAGCACATATATATATATATATATATATATATATATATATATACATACACACACATATATATATATATATTCATAAATATGTTGTTGTTACTGTTATTATTAAGTACCATCGAGTTGGTTCTGACTCATGGCAACCCTGTATAGAGTTTCCAAGGAGTGGCTGGTGAGCTTGAACCACCCACCTTACAGTTCAAACTAACTGATCTTGCAGTCTAGCACATTAACCCACAGTGCCACACTGTCCCCTTCTTTCCTCAGTTGTAAAGCTTGCATATCTATCTCTTCATCCACTCATATAATATAGTTATTGCAGGCTTTTGTGTATAATGGTATTTATGCTTGTTACCTTTACCTCTGTCTTCTTACTTTCAAATACACTAAAAAATTCTAAAACTTTAATATCAAAGTGAATCACAAGGACCTTCATTAAATTATAACATAAAAATGGACATTGTGAGCCTATTTGACTTTTGATATTTGTATTGCTGCTACATATTATTTATTTTAAAACAATAAAAAATTTTAAATAAGGTATTAGAATCTCAGATTTATATGCATAGAGAATCACAAGAACTTCAGAAGTTAGCACTTGCAAAGTTTTGACTTTAAAGAGACATGTTTTTCCCTTCAAAATAAAAATTGTTCTGGTTCTCTGATTATTTTCAGAAGACATAAAATATTTTACTCAGGTAATGCTAAGGTCATGCGACCTCATTGCCAATAAAGATCTGTATCTTAGTATATTGGAACTAAAACTAGTAAGGCTACAATTCCCTGACAATGATGGATTCAAATATTGAATTCCCAGATGGTTCCTCAGAGAACTCCCTCCACCTGCAGATATGAGGTCTCCTCATGTGCCTTTGTAAATGACATTGGTCTCTAGTTATTACTTTCTTAAAAATCCAATTTTTCCCTGTGACAATTCTGCTAAAAAATGATAAAGTTACAGTTAGTCACATTACCAAATAGATTGCAGTCTCTGAAAACATAAATCAACACTCTAGATCTCCAACTATGGATCACAGTGTAGAGTCATAAAATTATTCTTTTTTAATAATTTAGTCAGAGAGTGAGGCCTGTATATATCTACCAAATAGAGCTTCTGGGACTTTCTGGAAGTATTTGTCATCCCTTCCATCCCACCGAAGGACTTGAGTTGATATGCCAAAGACATTATTAATTTTCCTTTGATTCATCGATGATCACCTGCTCATCAGTCATGATGGCAATCTTGCCTAAGGCTTGAGTCACCAACCAGACCCAATCTCCAACTTGTTACATTGAAAAAAAGAAAGAAAAAAAAAAAAAAAAGAAATGTCGTTTTTAAGTGTTGTTAAGTCAGTTCGGACCCTTTATAGAGTTTCCAAGGAGCAACTGTTGTGTTTGATCCTCTGACCGTATGGTTAGCAGTTCAATGCTTATCCCACAGTGCCACACCAGGCACCTTTTCTATACCAAATTCACTATTTCTATTATTGTTATTGTATTTTATCCCTAAAGGACTGGTTGTTTGTTTGTTAGTTTGTTTCTTACATATTTGTAAAGGAATTCAGAGTAAGTTGAATTGTCTTTAAGAATGAAATAGAAATTTTATTTTATTAAAATCTTACCATCATATTTGTTGTTATTGTTAAGTGCCACAGAGTCGGTTCGAACTCATAGCAACCCTGTATAGGGTTTTTGACGTGTGGCTGGTGGGTTTAAACCACCAAACTTTCAGTTAGCAGCCAAGTGTTTATCCTACTTTGACACACAGTAACTAAATATCTTGAGCATTGGGCTTCAAGCATCTGACTGGGTACTTTGAGTACATTTCTCAGTTCCTCTTTACAGTTCTCATATGACCATGCTGTGTATGCAATGGAAACTGCTGGTCATTGTAAGTCTAATTACTCCAATTAGTACTATAATAAATCTCCTCAGTAGTAGTAATTGTTGTCGTTCTTAGGTGTCATTGAGTAGGATCCAATTTATAGAGACTCTATGCAAAACAAAACAAAACACTGCTGAGTCCTGTGACATCATCACTATTGTTGTTGTGTTTGAGCCCATTGTTGTTGCCACTGTGTCAATCCATCTCCGTGGGGATTTCCCTCCTTTTCACTTACCCTCTCTTTTCCCAAGCATGATGTCTTTCTCCAGGATTTTTCTGCCCTGACAGCATATCCAAAGAACAGCATTTTGACTACTTCTTCCAACACAGACTTGTTTGTTCTTCTGGCAGCCGATGGTACCTTCGGTATTCCTCACCAATACCATAATTCAATTGCATCCATTCTTCTCCAGTTTTCTTCATTCATTGTCTGACTTTCAAATACATTTGAGACAACTGAAAATGCCATGGCTTGGTTCAGATCCACGTCAGATCTCAAAATGACTTTTTTGCTCTTTAACACTTTACTACTACTTCCATTAGTGTTGGTTATAGATTCTAGTAAAATAAAGTCTTTGCCAACTTCAAACTTTTCTCCATTTGTCATAATGTTATTTAATGATCCAGTTGTGAGAATTTTCATTTTCTTTACACTGAGATGCAATCTATACTGAAGACTGTAGTATTTAATCTTTATCAGTAATTATTTCAAATCCTCTTTCATTCCAGCAAGTTAGGTTGTGCCATCTGAATAACATAGGTTGTTAATGAGTCTTCCTCCAATCCTGATGTCACGTTCTTCATATAACCCAGTTTCTTGGATTATTTGCTCAGCATACAGATTGAATGAAGATGGTGGAAAGTACAATACTAACACACATCTTTCCTGATTTCAAAGTATTCAGTATCCCCTTGTTTTGTTCAAATGAATGCCTCATGGCCTACATTTAGGTTCCTCCTAGCATAATTTAGTGTTTGAAATACCCATTCTTCGCATTGTTCTCCATAGTTTGTTATGTTCCACAAAGTTAAATGCCTTTGCATAGATAATAGAGCACAAGTAAACATTTTTCTGGTATTACCTGCTTTCAGCCAAGATCCATCTGATGTCAATAATGATACTTGTTGTTGTTATTAAGTGCTATTGAGTCAGTTCCAATTCATAGCAACCCTATATAGGGTTTCAAAGGAGTGGTAAATGAGCTTGAATCACTGAATTTATGGTTCAAACTGACCTTGCAGTCCAGTGCATTAGCCCACAGTGCCACACTAGGACTCCAGCAATGATATGGCTACTTCAATATCCTCTTTTGAATTCAGCTAGATTTTCTGACAACTCATTGTTAACATTTTTTAAATACCTTCAAAAATATATTACTTGCATGTTATATTAAAATGGTTCAATGACTTCTACATTTATTTTGGTCACATTTCCTTTGTATGGACACAAATATGGATCTCTTACAATTTCTTGGTGTAGAAAAATGAGTGCCTCCAGTTTGTTGAAACATTTCAATTTGTATTCCGTCATTTCCGGTAGCCTTGTTTTTCACCAACACCTTCCATGCAGCTTGGACTTCTTCCTTTAATACATTGCTTCTTGCTCATGTACTGGTTTTAGGTTGGGGAATCACATAATGAAAACATGGCTAAAGCCACCAGAAAATATATTAGATATTTTATATTGACAGTTTATATTCCAAATTGATGTATTTTCTATTTAATTTTGACAGTAGTTAAAAATCAAGTGCATGGCATATTTCAAGTCTTACAACACAAATTTTCTAAGCAAAATTCACAGGGAAATTCTATTGCATTTTTCCATTACATATAAAAAGACACGATTTCAGCATTTCTATTGATGTGCACTCTAATGATCGTTATTGAATTGCTTTCAACAGTCAATTTAATACCAGATTTTGCACCAATCAATGCCAATTATCATTTGTCTTGGAATGTCTTATAAAATGAAGAACTATCTACTGAATACATACTCAATTGCTCATGTACATACATACTCACATGCTCATTACATATACATATACATATACATGTACATACGTATTTTAATCTGAAGTGCTAAAAGGCACATTTTTGTTGCAAATACATACTATCAGTTTTCTTGGGCTGCATAACCAATTACCACACACTGAGTACCTTAAATAATAAAAAAGTGTTGTCAGTATTCTGAAGACTAGAAGACAAATTGATGCCAACAGGGTCATGCTCTTTCTGAAAGCTCTGAAGAAAAATTTCTTCCTTGTCTTTTTCTTAACTTTTGATGTTGCTGACAATCCTTGACATCCTTGATTTATAGGAATATCCCCCCGATCTCTTTTTGTCATCACATGTCATTCTACCTGTGTGTTGGTGCTTGTGACTTCAGTTCTTATTCGGGCCTGCCCTGATCTCATATCAACTTGATTAAGTATATCTGAACTATTTCCAAATAAGTTCACATTCTGAGATTCTAGAAAGGACACAGATTTTGGAGAGATGCTATTCAACCCAGCACTTACATGTATAAACTTCCTCCACTATTTTTTTCTTTTTTGCATGAGAAGGCCCATTTTCACTTTACCAACAGTTTTTGAATGTCTCCTATGTTCAAGGAATCATAGTATGGTGCTTCAACATAAACACTGGAATGATAATTTCAAGGTCAGCAGTTCAAAATCCACCAGCTGCTCATTGAAAGCTTTATACAGTTAGAACCTACTCAATGGCATGTAATAACAACAGTAATTATGATCAAGACAATATAAATATTCTTGTTAATAATACAATAAAATAAAACTTCATCTATTTTGTTTCTTCAAAAACTATTATTCTCCCTGAAAACATTTCAACACTATAATTTTCATGAATATCTCTGTTAAAGGGACAATAAGATGCAATTTGGCATTTTAATCACCTCCTTGAGCATTGCCATTCATGAACATCTGTTTCACCATTTGGCTAATATATGCTGTGTCATATATCTATATATATATTTTTAACATTCAAATACACAGAAACAGTTATTTCATGTAACCCCTTTGATGGCCTTAATGCTTTGAGAAAACTTTAAATAAAGAGGAAGCAAGCTGTTCGTGATAGTTTACAAAAAAAGAAAAAAAAAATATGGATCACTGTGGCATCAGTGAAAAATAGAATACATAGGAACTTAGTTTTAGAATGACAGTTAAATATATATACCTTTAAACTTCACACCCAGTACTGTAGTCTCTAAATATCCATGGTACATGATCAGTACAGTTGTACTTACAGGCACTACCTCAAAAGTCTGTTGTGACCCTTAGGAACTATTCCCATACTAGATAAATTTTTTAAATGTTCCTTCCTTTTACTTGTATTTATTGGACTTAATATTTGGCACAGAGTTCTGGTGTGGCTCTGTAGGATAAAAACTTGACCCCAAGGTCAGTTTGAACTAGAAGTTCATCAGTTCAAACTCACTGGCTGCTTCTTGGATACCCTATAGAGGGTTGCTATGAGTCGGAACTGCCTTGAGGGCAGTTAACAACAACAACAATATTTGGCTCTGTAGGATAGATAAGCACTTGGCTATCAGCCAAAAGGTTTGTGTTTCAAATTCACCAGTCACTCTTTGAAAATCCTATATGGGGTCATTATGTTTTAAAAGGACTCAGAAGCACTTAACAACAACAATATTTTCACCATATTCTCTGGAAATAAAATGGAACATTCTTACAAATGTAGCAGGAATGATGTGTTTAAAATCAAGGCACACTGATTTATAGTCACTTTCATTTTGTTGTCTACAATTACTAAATAAAACATTATATTTTAAAATACAGTTATGAGAGCATGATAATTCCAGTTTAATAATATGGCTGGAGATCATATACACTATTAAAATCAAACTATTAAGTTTAATAATTTATCATTGGTATGTTTAACTGATACGTTGTTGTTGCTGTGTGCTGTGGAGTCGGTTCTGACTCACAGTTACCCTGCACAGGGTTTCCGAGGTTGTTAATCTTTACGGGAGCAGAAAGCCTCATCTTTCTCTCGCGGCACAGCTGGTAGTTTCAAACTGCTGACCTTGCGGTTCGCAGCCTGATTCGTAACCACTACGCTACCAGAGCTCCTTTTGAATTTAAAAATTAAAATGAGTCCATCCATTCAACGTATCTTTGGTGACATCTCTATGCCAGTCAATGTTTAATTGCTTAATGGTGCTACAGGATAAGCACTGATCAGTGGTTCAAATTCACACATATATATCTTTTGGCTATTGTGAATAGTGCTGCACTGACCATTGGTGTGCAAGTATCTGCATTCTTGCTTTCAATTTTTTGATATTTACAGTGTAAGAGTTATTGTCACAGATGGTACTATTTTTAACTTTTTGAGAAATTATAAATTATTTTCCACAATGGCTGAGCCATTTTACATTCTCACTGATTATAAAACGATGAGAATTTCATCCTTATCAACACCTGTTGTTTTCCTTTTCTTGTGTTCATTATAGGCAGTTTAATGGGGATAAAGTTATATGTCATTGTGTATTGGTATTTTGTTGTTGTTTTCATTTCACTAATGACTAATAATGTTTAGACTTACTCAAAACAAAATCTATTGTTTATTAAAGGAATTCATCAACAAAATAAAGAGACAACCTACAGATTGGGAAAATATATCTGATTGAACCCTGGTGGGGCACTGAATAAACACTGAACTGGTAACCACAAAGTCAACAGTTCAAACCAACCAGGCTATGAGTTCCAACAAACTCCCTACTAAAACTTAATAATAATAATAATAAAACTCAATCAAAATATAGGGTAAGGACCTGAATAGACGTTTCACAAAGAAAGATATTCCTTGTGTCCTCAAAACAGTGTATGAGGCAATTGAATAAGTAGAAGAGTTCTGACAAAATGTCAAATTATAGTCCAGAAACAGGAAAATCCCTAGGGAAAACTCTCTTTTTGTCCTATATGGATTACATGAAACCCATCCATATTATGGAAATAAATCAATTTTACTTATGGACAACTGATTTAATCACATGTAACTGCTTCATACCAGTCTAGATTATTGTTTGTCAAAAAAACTGGACACCACAGCATTGCTAGGCTCATACAAAATAACAACAACAGACAATTCATCAAGGCTCAGTACTAAGCATATCTTTTTCCTGAAGTAGTTTTGAAACAAATCTGAAGTCACCCAATGCATCTAAAATATGATACACCATTATTGTTTTGAGAAGTGGTAAATGGAAAGACTCAACTGTTATCCTGTTGATATGAACAGGACCTCAGAATAACCAAACAGTTGGTGGGGGTGGTATATTTCTTATAGAGGTATTTCTGGTGAATGAAGAAGGAATGACATAATACTGCCTTATTCCATTCACTTTCCAGTGATTGGTTTAGGAATGAACATGGAACGTAATTCTGGTCAAATATATACATATATAT
>NW_006408613.1:8482041-8488400 GCF_000296735.1 Chrysochloris asiatica | reverse complement strand
TTCCCTTCTAGTTTTCTAACTTCAGGTCTTTGAATATTTCATTATAATACTTGACCTTGTCTTATAGAGCTGCCCTTTGAAATTTTCTGTTCCATCCTTTCACTTCATCATTTCCTCTATTCCTACTTTCAAGCACAAGTTTCAAAGTTTCTTTTGACATCCAATTTAGCCTTTTATTCCTTTCTTCTCTTTTTAATGACCTTTTGTTTTCTTCGTGGGTGATGTTCTTGATGTCATCCCACAACCACAGGTGTAGAGTTTAGAATTTATAGCAAATGTTTTTTTGAACATAATTTAATCCATCTTTTGCTCTATAAAGTTAATACCCTTGCCATATGCAAAGCACATTCATCCCATCACATCATTACAAATTTTTAATTGATTTCCAACTCCAAAATCTTATCATCTGAAGCATCTAAATTAAATGTGGGTAACTCTTTAGTTGTATTCCAACATGGAGAAACATTCCTGTTCATCAAAGAATCTATGAAATCTATACCACAAGTTATGAGCTTCCAAAATACCATGGTAAAGCCAGTACAAAGCAAATATATCCATTACAAATGTTAGAAATTAGAAGGAAAGATGGGATAAGGTAGCCCCAAATAGAGCAGATCACACGACATTATTTCTCAAGATTTAAAAATGATTCTCTGTTCTCTGAGACTATGACTCTGCTCCCTTTCCAGACTCTGGCTGTTGGTAATGCCCTCTGGATTCTGGGTGAAGGCCACCTTCTATGCACATTGGGGCACTAACACTTCTTTCTTGATATTGGACAGCCTTATTCTCCTAGAAAGAGCTCTGGTAGTGTAGTGGTTACGAATTGGGCTGCTAACCTCAAGGTCAGCAGTTTGAAACTACCAGCTGATTTGTGGGAGAAAGATGAAGCTTTCTGCTCCCGTAAAGATTTACAGCCTCGGCAACCCTGTACAGGGTTGCTATGAATCGGAATCAACTCCATGGCACATTACCACCACCACCACCATTCTCCTAGCCCATCTTAGTGATGATCCTACTCCTTTAGTCCTGGCACATCCTGTTTTTTGTCTCTTGCCCATGGCAGCCCCAGCTTCTCTACTTTGGACTGTTGCCCAACTCCACAACACACCTTAATGGCAGCCAACAGACCAGAACTGAGTTGGTGAAGATCTGACAAATCTAAAAGACTGTGTCCTAATCCATTGTCATCTAGAAGGTCATTTGAAATCTAGAAGCCTCCGCTACTTCCAAGAATTCTGCTGACTTCCATACTGATCCTTTGTTTGCTCTTAAGTGCCTTGGAGTGGTACCAACCCATAGAGATGCATAATTCCAACTCATGGGATTTCCAAAGAGCATTTAGTGAGTATGGACTGCTGACCTTGGGTTAACAATCCAGTGCTTTTCCTACAGGAGTTCTAAGATATTCTTTTTCTTGTCTTGGAGAACAACATATGTAGCTCCTTTGGCTTGTTTCCTGCCTATAGCATTCCAAGAGGCAGACAGTAGTCTTTCCTTTAGTTCTTTATCTATCCTCTTTGATCTAAACTGAAAGGTTTTCTGCTGTTAGTGGATTAGATCCATCAGTCAAAAGATTTATCTCTTTAACAAAAAAATTGTATAGTCATGTTCTTGGTGAAATTTCTAGAACATGTCCTTAGTTTATACAATAGAGTTTTACAAATATTTTAGTTTTGTTTTCATTTTGCACAATTCATTTATAAGTCCATCTATTTCCTGTCATAACTATAACTGGCAAATGTTAGAACTTGCTTGGAAATTTCCTTAGGCAGATATCCAAGTTCATCACTTATAAATTCTATGTTTCACTAAAGTTTCAGTATAATTGAGACAAGTTCTTTGTTACCACATAAAACTCATTGCCTTTTTTCTACCATCCAATCTCATGTTCACTTTTTTTTTTTTTTTTTTCCTGAAGCTTTACCAGAAGAACATTTGATATCCACAATTCCAGCAATATTTTGTCGCTGGCACCATATGCATGCTCTAAGATGACTTTGTCTAGAGCCCTCCTCATTTTCTTTTGTACCGTTAGAATTACCTTTCACATTCATTTTTCTACGAACAGTCTCTTCAAAGGAATTTAGGTTTTTACTATTAGGCACTTTAATGCATTGAACTTTGTCACCTAAAAATGTGTGTTGTAATAACTAGCCTCGATGCCTGGGGTTGGAGCCCTGGTATGACACTGTGGGTTAATACGCTGGACTGCAAAGTCTCTTTGAACCACAAGGTCAGTGGTTCAGCTCACCAGCTGCTCCTTGGAGACTTTATACAGGGTCTGTATGGGTCAGAACTGATTAGACCAATATGCCTGTAGTTATAATCCATTGAAAAGGAATTATCTTTGCTATGTTAATAAGACAGGATTAGTGTAGGGTGTGTTTTGAGTCAATCTGTTTTGAAATACAAAAGAGATTAAATAAACATGAACAAAATTGAGGTGGAGAAAGAGCAATGTCAAATCACATGGAGATTGCTTAGAAGCAGAAGGTCTGGAGTGACAAGGACCTTTCTCCAGAGCTGACAGAGAGACAAGATTTTCCCCTAGAGCCAGCACCCTGTATTCTGACTTGTATTCTCCCAAACTGTAAAAAAAATAATTTCTGTTTGTTAAAGTCACTCTCTTGTGGTATTTCTGTCACAGCAGCACTGGATAACTAAGATTGTTTTTGTTGTTAAATGCCATGGAGTGGTTTCCAACTCATAGTGATCCTGTATAAGGTTTCTGAGAAGCAGATGGTGAGCTTGAACCTCTGACCTTGTGGTTCAAACTGACTTTGCAATCTAGTGCATTAACCCACAGTGCCACACAGAGCTAAGATGTTGTTGTACTGTAGCGTTGGTTCCAACTCATAGAAACCCTCTATAGGGTTTCTGAGGAGCTGCTAGTGAGTTTGAACCACCGACCTTGTAGTTCAAATTGCTTTATAGTCTGGTGCATTAACTCACAGTGCCACATAGGTACCTTACAACTCTTCCAGTTTCTACTCAATTCCAAAACATAGGTAAATGTTTAACCAGCACCCCACTTATGGTGCCAAGCTCTGGCTTGGTTAACTAGTGCTACTATAAAATAAATATCACAAGTGGTTAACTTTAACAAACAGAAGTTTACTTTCTCACAGTTTAGGATGCTAGAAGTTTGAATTTAGGGCAAGAAAGGACCTTGTCTATTCTAACTTTCTGCTTAAGGGCAATTCCCATGTGACTTGCCATCTCTACACCCCTATCCCTTATCCCTTAGCTTGCTGGCTTGCTTGTTTAGATCTTTTCTTGAAATAGAATCAAACACAGCACATCCTCCTTTAATCCTGTGTCATTGACTGGTTTTATAACGACAGATATACCTCACCACCACCCACCACTGCCATCCAGTTGACCCATAGTGACCCTACAGGACAGTATGTTGTTGTTGTTAAGTGGTCTTGAGTCAGTTCTGACCCATAGCAATCCTGTTTAGGGTTTCTGATGAGCAACTGGTAGGTTTAAACCGAACTTGTGATTTGCAGTCCAATGCTGCTTCTACAGTGCCACACACTGGACAGAGTAGAACTATATAAATAGATATATGCACACGCACACACACACCCACATGCACACAAACATATATATGCATATACACACATAAGTTGTTGTTGTTAAGTGCCGCTGAGTCGATTCTGACCTATAGTGACCCTGTACGGGGTTTCCAAGGAGCAGCTGGTGAGCCTGAACCACCAACCTTGAAGTTCAAAAAACTTTACAGTCTGATACATTAGCCCACAGTGCCAAACCAGGACTCCATACACCCATATGGGAGCACAGTATTTTCACTGCACTGTGAGTTACAAAGTTGGTGATTCAAGTCCACCCTTGGAAACCCTATACAGGATCACTATGAAACAGAATCAACTCAAAGGTACTTAACAACAACAATACACACATAGGTAGTTAGATAGATGATTGGTATATAAATGATAGAAAAGCAGATAGACCCTTACATACATAGATGACAGATAGATAATTGATAGATAATATGACAAAAATAAAAAATAAAATCAACTAGAATGCTAGGAAAAACAAAGACAATTAGAGTAGAAGGATAAATCTAAATATATTGCTACTAGGGTTTTAGTTCACACATACATGGATATATTCCAAATAAGATGTGTTTAAATGTCTTTGTGATCAATAGATGGCTACAGACAAGTTTTCTCTGTAATACACTTGTTTAAGTCCTGTTGTGGCACTGTAGTATAAGCACTGGGTCTTAAAGTAGGTTTGAGCTACAAGGTCAGAGGTTTAAATCCACGAACTGCTCTTCAGAAACCCTATACAGAGTTGCTATGAGTCGGAACCAGTTTCTTAAAAAAAAGAAATCAAACAATAAAGTGGCTTCAGAGAAGATATGCCGGGCAGGTTAAATCCATGGCAGTGAGTTCAGCTAAAAAGGTGATGTCTACTGTATTTTGAGACTAGTTTTTAGGGTAATCTTGGTGGATTTTCTCAGAGGACACAGGATGATCATGGTAGTTTATTATGAAGAAGTTTTAAGAAAACTGGAAACGTCATTGCTGAGAAAAAAGTCTGGGTAAACTTTTCTGCTGAGGAATTTCACCCACCAACCCCCACCCACCATCCTCATCATGACAATGGGACTGCTAATTCTTTGAGGGTAGCAAAATCTGTCCTACAAGAATTTCTTTCACTGAAAAGCTTTTATCCAACCACCCTCAGCCCTTTTCTTGCCCCTTCAGACTTCTTTTGTTCCCCAAAGTAAAGAACATTGAAAAGAAACATGATTTCTCTCCCTAAGGATGTCAAAATTGCCATTTTGAAGTGTAAATCAGAGTGAAGTATTCTTTGACTAAGGATTAGAGAGATGAAAACACAATCTCAGAAGTGTATAGATCTAGATGGAGAATATGTTGGGAATAATAGCTTCAAATTTTTAGTTTTTTTGTTTAAATATAGATTTATATGATTTTGTAGCAATATTTTAACTTACCTCATATAATGATTTGCATTATAATGGTTAATGATTATATAACCACATTAGTAACTATATAAAATGTTATATATTTAAATTTGTGATTAACTAAAAATTGGTATTATGACTATACTTTTATAAGAAGAATGGATTCAAATACAATAGATATATTGTTGTTGTTAAGTGCCGTTGAGTCAGTTCCAACACACAGATATAGGAGAGATAAAGTCCAAATTACTATATTAAGAAATTAATAGCTAATACCTAAATTTGATGCTACTTAGCAAGAATAACAACAACTACCAAACTTGATATATCAAAATAGAAGTCTAGATAGGATGTTTACAACTGGAGTGGCAGATGAATGCACTGGGCTGCAAAGTTGATTTGAACCGCAAGGTCCAAGCTCACCAGTCACTCCTATACAAGGTCAATATGAATCAGAATCTAAACCATGGCACGTAACAACAATAACATCAATCAAAGTTTGGACTCTTGGGGCGGCACTGTAGGATAATCCCTGGACTGAAAGGTTGGTTTGAACTGCATGATTGGCAGTTCAAACTCACCAGCCTCACCACAGAAACCCTATACAGGGTCACTGACTGGGAGACAACTCAATGGCATTTAATAACAACAAATCAAAATGTGTAACAAATCTGAACCTTTTTTTTTTTTTCCTCTTTAGCAAGTTTTTGTTTCCATATTTACAAAAAGAAAATAACTATAACTGCATTCTTTAAATTTTTCACATAAGCACTGGTACAAAGTTTGGGTGAATATCTAAAAGTAAAGAACAACCTGATTGACTAGTGGTATTGTTCTATATCATGAGTTGGTTCTGACGCAGTGACCTTACATGACAGAGTATAACTGTCGCATAGAATTTCCTAGGCTTTCATCTTTGCAGTAGCGGATTGCTGGATCTTTTTGCCCATGGAGCTACTGGTTGGTTTGAGTTATGGATATTTTGACTAGCAGCCCAGTGCTGATCCATAAAACCACAATGGCACAGCTCCTGTTTAAAAATTTTCCACAACATCACCATCACAAGGCAGAGAATTCCATTGTATTATAGACAAATTATTGTTAATATTCATAATCCTATTGATGAAAACTTAAAGAAAATGATCAATTGTTTTAGAGACGGTTAAACAAAAGAGCTTATTCATTAAACATTTCTAGATATAGTTGAGAAAAAGATTTTGTTAAACTTTAAAGTAGTGATTATGTATACATAAAATTTTAAAGTCAGGTTTTATATATATATATTATGGACAGTGAATAAAGAGGATCGTAGAAGAATTGATGCCTTTGAGTTGTGGTGTTGGAGGAGAATACTGAGGGTGCCATGGACTGCCAAAAGAACCAATAGATCTGTTTT
>NW_006408613.1:8477215-8481941 GCF_000296735.1 Chrysochloris asiatica | reverse complement strand
GGGCTCAAGTATAACAAGAATTGTGAGATTGTACAGGACCTGACAATGTTACATTCTGTTGTATATAAGGTTGCTGTGAGTCAGTACAACTCCATGGCACCTAACAACACCAACAACAAAGCTAATTATAGTAATTAAAATATTCCATGCATTCAGTAATTAAAGTGATTTAGGAACTATAGTTCAGAAACTGTAGAAGTTTGGGGTGCGAAGCTTGAAATTCTAATCGTGGGTTAAGATAATAGCTACACATTTCAGCTTCTTTCATTAGAGTCTGTAGGATACTACTGAGTCAGATTACCTCCCCACAAAACATAAATAACTATGGTGATAGTGTGCCATTGAGTTGGTTCCAACTCATAACCACTATGCTACCAGGGCACCTTTAAATAGATATAGTGAAAGTATAATGAGAGGTGAAAATATAAAATGTGCAAAAAACAATGTACAAAAAAGTAAAGTGCTAAGAGAGACTCAGAAAATGTTCAATATTAAAATACTTAAGGTAGGTGTAGAAGGATGGGTATGACATGGATATACTCATAAGTGTAAACTTTTTCCAGGTAGTTATAAAAGATAAACAAAGTATGGAGGTAGAATAGAGCATGAAATGTACCTGACAGAAAAGAATCATCCCCTTAGGATTTAAGATAATTCCAAGCTTCCCTTTCTCATACAACATTAAAAGGCTGAAGAGAGGACTTCTCTTTCATATGCCCAATTTTTAGGAGCAAGAAACACTTTTATAAAGGAAAAAAGCTAATGATACTATATATATCTGTATATATATAGTTTGGTTTAGGAATGAACATGGAACGTAATTCTGGTCAAATATATACATATATATATATATGTATATATTTGACCAGAATTACGTTCCATGTTCATTCCTAAACCAAACTATATATATACAGATATATATAGTATCATTAGCTTTTTTCCTTTATAAAAGTGTTTCTTGCTCCTAAAAATTGGGCATATGAAAGAGAAGTCCTCTCTTCAGCCTTTTAATGTTGTATGAGAAAGGGAAGCTTGGAATTATCTTAAATCCTAAGGGGATGATTCTTTTCTGTCAGGTACATTTCATGCTCTATTCTACCTCCATACTTTGTTTATCTTTTATAACTACCTGGAAAAAGTTTACACTTATGAGTATATCCATGTCATACCCATCCTTCTACACCTACCTTAAGTATTTTAATATTGAACATTTTCTGAGTCTCTCTTAGCACTTTACTTTTTTGTACATTGTTTTTTGCACATTTTATATTTTCACCTCTCATTATACTTTCACTATATCTATTTAAAGGTGCCCTGGTAGCATAGTGGTTATGAGTTGGAACCAACTCAATGGCACACTATCACCATAGTTATTTATGTTTTGTGGGGAGGTAATCTGACTCAGTAGTATCCTACAGACTCTAATGAAAGAAGCTGAAATGTGTAGCTATTATCTTAACCCACGATTAGAATTTCAAGCTTCGCACCCCAAACTTCTACAGTTTCTGAACTATAGTTCCTAAATCACTTTAATTACTGAATGCATGGAATATTTTAATTACTATAATTAGCTTTGTTGTTGGTGTTGTTAGGTGCCATGGAGTTGTACTGACTCACAGCAACCTTATATACAACAGAATGTAACATTGTCAGGTCCTGTACAATCTCACAATTCTTGTTATACTTGAGCCCGTTGCTGCTGCCAGTGTGCCAGTCCATCTCATTGGTGGTCTTACTCTTTTTCATTGACCCTCCACTTTACCAAGCATGAAGTCCTTCTCTAGGGCCTGGTTACTCCTAACAGTATGTCCAAAGTATGAGAGATGAAGTCTGGCCATCCTGGCTTTTAAGGACCATCTGGCTGTACTTCTTCCGACATAGATTTGTTTGTTCTTCAGGCAGTCCATGGTACTTTTAATATATTCCTCCAATGCATCACTTCGTCTATGATCTTCCTTATTCATTGTCCAGCTTTATAGGATATTACAAGTCTAAGAATATAGTTCAGATTCTAAATCCATGAAAACATTAACAAATCAAAACAAAAATCAAAAAAGGATATCACAAAGGAGATAAAATGAGCAACAACCACAACCGAAACTATTGGTAGCACAGTGGGTATGAGTCAGGCTGCTAACCTGAAGGTCATTTGGCAACTACCAATGGCAACTACCAGCCATTTCGTGGGGGAAAAATGAGACTTTCTGCTCCTGTAAAGATTTACAGCCCAGAAGCCCGATTCATGGTCACTATGAGTTGAAACCAACTCCTCAGCACACAGCCACCACCACAACTATCAAAATAGCAATAGTAATTACCCATTACAGGTAATTTCTGACTTTATTTATAAATGAGAAAAAATATATATATCAATTTGTGCATATTCCAAACATCAGGAAAACCAGTGATGATTTACATGAGATTAGAATGTATCTTGTGGGGATCCCAAACCAAACTCATTGCCGTTAAGTTGATTCTGACTTAAGTTCTTCTTCTTAGGTGCCATCGAGTCAGTACCGACTCATAGCGACCCTATGCACAACAAAATGAAACATTCCCACTCCTGTGCCATCCTCACATTCATTGCACATTTGAGACCATCAATGTTGACACTGTGCCAGTCCATCTTGTTGGGGGTCTTCCTGTTTTTCTCTAACCCCCCCCCCAATATACCTAATATGATATCCTTCTCCAGTGACTCGTCCCTCAGGATTATATGTCTGAGAGACAAAATCTGGCCTTCCTAGCCTCCAGAGAGCTTTCTGGCTGTACTTCTTACAACACAGATTGGGTTGTTCTTTTGACAGTCCATGGTACTTTTGATCTTTTCCTCCAGTTCAAAACTCAACTGCATCAATTCTTCTATGGTCTTCCTTATAGGGTTTCCATGACTGTAAATCTTTATGGTGACAGTCTGATCTTTCTACACAGAGGGGCTGTTGGGTTTGAACCACTGATGATATAGTTAGTAGTTCATTGCTTACACCACCAGGGCTCCTTAGCTTGATGAAGTAAAGTACTCTAAATGAACAAAATGAAGCAATGATTTCTGCAACCCTGAGGAATGCAGTCTAGGAGAGGAATTGTTGTAAAGTGACTTCCAGTCAGTTCCGACTCATAGCGACACTGTTTTTATGATTTCTGAAGAATAGCTGATGAATTTGAACCACTGACCTTATGGTTCAAACTGACCTTGCAGTCCAGCACATTAATTCATAGTGGCACACCAGGATGCCAAAAGAGGGATGGTGGTAGTTTTGTGCCATGGCGTTGGTTCCAACTCATAGAAACCCTTTGTTGGGTTTCCGAGGCTGTCTTTATGGGAGCAGAAAGCCTCATCTTTCTCCCACAGAGTGGCTGGTAGTTTTGAACTGCTGACCTCTGGGTTTGCAGCCCAATTCGTAACCACTACACTATCAGAAAGCAATGTTGTTGTTGTTGTTATATGCCGTGGAGACGGTTCTGACTCATAGCGATCCTCTACAGGGTTTCTGAGGCTGTATATCTTTACGGGAGCAGAAAGCCTTATCTTTCTCCCGCAGAACAGCTGGTAATTTCGAACTGCTGACCTTGTAACTCACAGCCCGCAGCCTGATTTGTAACCACTATTCGTAACCACTACGCTACCAGAGCAATACTAGCTAATAAATTGGGAAGAAGCCCTGGGAAAAATTTGAAGGGAGAGATAGGTGTAACACTGCACTACTCTTCTAAGTTAATAATGGAAATCCATATGTCCACAGATGAGGATGATAGCATCACTTAAGGTACAGAAAAAAAAATGAATAATGATATTATCAAAGTTGTGATTTTCTAATCTTAAGTACACAAATTCTGTAATTACTTTGAGGTCATTCATTTCAAAAACAGTTCTTGTTGTTTTTGTGGGTTTTTTTAAAACTATTATCTCACCATCCTACTATGTTGTTTTTATAATTTCCTGATATCCTTTGACCCTCACATGTTGTTATTGTGTTTTATCATCATCAGATCCCGCAAGAACCTCCCTTCACTTACAAATGCATATCAAATGGACATAGACAGTCACTTGAGATCAAATTTCAGGTTGCTTCAATATGTCTCAGACCCTCCTGTGGCTTAATATAGTGCTTGCCTGGGGCTCTGACATAGAAATGAATGCTGGTCACAATCTAATTTTTTTCTGTTCTTGAAAAGGTTTATCTGTACAATGAAAGGATATTTCTAAGGGTTAAGTACATTTTATGTATCCACATCAATCATGAAATATGGGTGAGTGTTTTCTTTGACCAAACTGTAAACTGATGATAAAGGATTGCTCCCTTTAATGAACTTGTTTTCAATATATGTATTCAATTGCTAGCTATGTTTCTGTCCAATCATATTAAAAAACACTCACAGGTATAAATTAACCTACCCTGTATACCAGTGGGGGATTAATTATATTTGAAGTACGTGTTTAAAGACTAGATTATTAGTTATGTTTCCCCTTAATGAACATTTGTATTTGTGTCAATTTTAGTGCATTGCGTTTATTCAGGGCATGCTCATAAAATAAAACCTTAAAGACTGATGTAGTCAGATAATTTGTAGTAGTTAAAATTTACATATTGAGATCTATCCTAGTTAGTTAGTGTTGCTGAAAAAACAACACAAGTGGATGGCTTTAATAAAGATATACTTACTACCTCACAGTTTGTTGTTGTTAAGTGCCGTTGAGTCGTTTCCAACCCATAACGACCCTGTA
>NW_006408613.1:8475437-8476675 GCF_000296735.1 Chrysochloris asiatica | reverse complement strand
CTTGATGTATGATCACATATTCCCCTTCTCCTTATATTTTCTTGTTTCAGTTCCTCCTTCTTTCCCAAACCTTCACAGTTTTAAATTCTTTTGTATCTCAAAGGAGATAATCCTGTTTTATTAGCATAACAAGGAGATAATCCTGTTTTATTAGCATAACACGGATGACTCATTCAAAGGGAGAATATAGCTATAGGCATGTTGTTATTGTTACTGCTATTATGTGCCTGCCCAGTCCGCCCTGTATCAGGTTTCTGAAGAGTGGCTGGTGAGCTTGAACTACTGACATTGTAGTTCAAATTGACCTTGTTCATTACCCCACAGCACCACACCAGGACCTAGTAACTGTAGTTCTTCTTGTTGTTCTTAGGTGCCATTGAGTCAGTACCAACTCATGGCGACCCTCTGTACAATACAATAACACACTGCCTGGTCCTGGGCCAACCTCACCATTTCTGCCACACCTGTGCCCATGGCTTCCACCACTGTGCCAGTTTATGTAGTATTCTCAAGTCACTTCCAATGCAAAACAATCCCATGCACAACAGAACTAAGCACAGTGCATCCTAAACTATCCTCCCCATAGCCTTATGCTTGACTCTATTGTTGCACTCAAGAAACTCTGATAGTGTAGTGGTTATGAGTCAGGCTGCTAACCTCAAGGTCAACAGTTTCAAACTACTAGCTGTTCTGTAGGAGAAAAATGAGACTTTCAGCTCTAATAATGATTTACATCCTCAGAAACACTATGCTGGTTCCCTATGATTTGGAACCGACTCCATGGGCACACCACCTCCACTGTTGCTCTCACTGCATCCATCTATCTCACTGGGGGTCTTCCTCTTTTTGCACTCATCCTCTACTTCACCAGCCATGCTGTCCATTTCCAGGGACTGATTCTTCTTGATCATAGTTAAAGTACTTGAGAGTCTTACCATCTTGTTTCTAAGGAGTAATCTAGTTGTAACTTTTCCAAGACAGGTATGTTTATTCTTCTGACAGTTCATGAAGCTTTCAGTATTCTTTGCTAGCATCATAATTCAAATGCATCAATTCTTCCTTTGTCTTCCTTATCCATTGTTCTCTTATCATATGCATATGAGGCAACTGAAAATGCTAGGACTTGAGTCAGGCATACTTTAATCCTCAAAGTGACACTTTTGCTCTTTAACACTTTAAAGAGTTCTTTTGCAGCAGATTTATCCAATGCAACATATCTTTTGATTTCTTAGCTGCTG
>NW_006408613.1:8455915-8464987 GCF_000296735.1 Chrysochloris asiatica | reverse complement strand
GTGGTGAGGTTGGCCCAGGATCGAGCATTGTTTCGTTCTGCTGTGCATGGGGTCGCTATGAGTCGGTTCCGACTCGATGGCACCTGACAACAACAACATATATATACACACAAATATATATGATGTTGAAATGCTTTTATTTTAACAGCCCATTGCTTAATATAAAACTTTAATATATAGAATTCAGAAACATGAAATAAAATTAATGACATGATGACAAAATTCAGATATGTAAGACATATTAGCAAAATTAACTACTGTGATTATTTGCATCCCTAAGAAAAGTTAAAGAGAAGAAATTAACCATTTGACTTTTTAATCCCTTAATGGGAAGTTGTATCGGAAAACTTTAGAAAGAGTCAAATAAATACCATCTAATAGAATGCTGACATCACTTTCATGCAGATTAAAAAAAAAAAAAAAAGACCATTGAATTAACTTTCCAATTATCAGTACTAACATATTAGGATCTTTGAAACATTTCAATTCTTTAGATGAAAGAAAAATACGCAAATACTTTTTTACTCTCTTATCCAATGAGTTTTCTTCTTTTATTCTGCAAATGTATGTTTCTGCTTTTATGTTATCTCTAATGAGAAAGGGGTCTTGGTATAACACTGTATGATAAGCACTGGACTGTTTGCAGTTCAAACCCACCAGCCATTCTTCAAAAACCCTATACAATGTCATTAGGAGTCAGGACTGACTTAACAGCACTTAACAAAAACAGCACATAATGGAAGAAGTAAATCTCAACTCTAGGTTGGTGGAAACTTAAAAACAGGATTCTATTCCAAAGAGTAGAAGGCTATCAGTGTAAAGATTCTTATTTGTGTTTCCGCTTGAAATATAGTCACTAAATTGCATAGTTAAAGGTCATTGAAAACACTTCTGATTTTTTATTCTTTCACCTCCCATATACTGTGGTTAGTGAAATTTTGTTTGTTTGTTTTCTATATCCTGGAATGTTTCTGCTTTAGAAATACAAAATAAAATGAAAATTTATGTAAGAAAAAAACAAATGTAGACAAACATTTGGAATAAAAACCCAAATATTATCATCTTTTATAACTGTAATTTTTAATTTAGTTGACTAAGAAAGGAAGCACTCTAAAGTGGCTCAATCAGGGAAATATAAATAAGAGAGGGTAATAACTATTTTTAAAAGGAGTTTTAGAATAAGCAATTTGAACAACTGATATCATTTTGATTTAAAATTGAGCTAAGAAAACAATCCATTGTGATTAGATATAAGGGAAATTGAGCAGAAAAGTGAAGCAAGCACAGCTTTGTTGTTGTTAGTAAGTTCTATATGTCTGGTCCCATTTGACTTAGTTTGTATAACTGCATGCAAATTTCCTTAATTTGCAGGCAATGATTCATAAATAAAGGGCACCCAAAGGATTGTGGTTTTTCTGGATTCACGCAAAACAGAATTCTACGCATGGCACACTTGCTATTGATGAGAAATATGCTGGTGTTTGTCACAATAGCAATGCATAGAAGGAAGGAAATAAAAATCACCAGTCAGTCAATGTGGGAGATGCAACACAAATTAAAAGACTAATAAATTCTGCAAACTCTACAATTAAGCTATGAAAAGTATTTAAGTATTTGATATTTTTAAGTTACATGATTTCAACAGTGTTTTTTAAACATAATAAATAGTACTTCAAATTGTTACTTGTAAGTAAGAAGATCCTGAATTGTTATGGGTTGCATAATAAATCCAAGAAAAGTATTTGAAACCTGCTTTTCTTTTTTCAGGAGTAAATGAAGTAGTAGTCTAACTTAGCCTTTGCCAGTAGAGATTTTAATTTGTCTTAGGTTCATTTTGAAGAAAATACGGAGCAATGCAATGAAAAGATACATAATGAAGAGAACATTTGGGATGTTCCATTATTGTAGTGAGCACAGAAGCAAATTAAAATAACATTTTCTTCTTGCCTGTACTTTAAAATTAATTTTTAAGCATCTATATTGTGTCTCTTAGTAGCTTAACAGCATATTTACAAGGGATGCCCAGGATCTTTCCTTATGGAATTATAATGTTGTTTTGGTCATTGTTAGGGCAATTTCAAGCATCATTTGTCTGTATCACAAAGACAAGCTCCCAAGCACTGTTAATAATTTCAGAAGGAGACAGATGGAGCCAACTGAAATGTAACATGCTGCAGTGCTCCGGGTCAGCTCCCCTGAGGAGCCAAAATAGATAATAACAGTATTCTCTCAAAACTTTTAGAATTTTATTTTATTACATTTAACTTTTCACATGCTTTTGTAAAAAAAAAAAAAAAAAGTCTTCATTCATCTATGTGCATTCTCTAGATAAATTGATTTTCCCTGAATTGTAAATCTACTTGTGAAATAATGTTTGACTTTTAATTCTAAGTAGTATTATATATTCAGTATTTGTTTACTTCCCTAATGTTCTTAACATTTGGATTCTGATTCTGAACCAAGCTCACCTCATATCCAACAGCTAGAAAAATACTGCACATTTTTCCACTGGCCTGATACAAACTCTTCCTTAGAGTTTAGGAAACAAAGAATTTTAGGGTGAGAGGAACTCAATGAAGACACTTTTAAAACTGTATTTAGGCATGCATGAATGAAGAGCTAAATTAGCTCTTAATGATTGTATTTCAATTATAATTTTCTCTAGTGTGCAGGTCTATTCATCTTGAGACTAAAGGATTTTAAATAATTGCTATATTTGAATAAACATAAAATTGAGCAGGTTTGGAAGGGATTTTAAAGAGATGGTCATCTCTAAATGTTCATTGTTCTATCTTCAGATTATTTATCACACCCTGAGCTGAATATGAATTCCTAAACACTGTGGTGTTGACTGCAATAGAGAATTAAATCATTCTTTTACATCAGAGTTGTTGCAAAGTCCATTCATGCATTGCTTCAACAAGTACTTAAGATCTTCTACTTGCCAGGAACTCTGAACTACTAATGACGTAACAGAGTTCCAAATACCATACTACTCACTTGCATAGAACTCATAATAATAGTTAAGGAAAGTAACATTAAATCAATTTTTAGAAATCAATGAATAAATGCAAACTGAAAAGGACAAATTAGAGAAGTAGAGAATCTGAAGAAAGACTTACATAGTTTGAGGATAGCCAAGCAAACTTTCTTTGGGTGAAGTAGGATCTGAGCTGAAACTTGAAGAACTGATATTTGTTAACTAAGCAAATGGAGGTGGAGGTTTAACTTACAAAAAAGACAGGAACTTTCTTCACTTCAACCATGTACCGTCATTTTGTAAAAATTCTCATTATTTGACTTGAATCTAGTCTCACTCCATTTTCTTATTAGGCTTAATTGAAGATGAGCCCAAAAAGGTTTGGAATCAATTGAGATAATAGAAATGATCTCACATTTTAAAAATGAGAAAAAGGGACACAGAAAATTAAGCTTATTTATAGAAAATCTTTTAGCAGTGTACCTTAGTTTCCTAGCATTGTCATAACAAAATATCATAAGGTGGGTGCCTTATAAGAACAGAAATGTATTGTTTCACAATGCTGGAGGCCAGAAGTCTCATATCAGAGCATGAGCAAGTTTATGTGATCTCTCTTTTACTGTATGCTCTAGAGGAAGTTCTTTCCTGCCTCCTCTAGTATCTGAGAGTCCCAGACATTAACTTCCTCAATGTGTGCCAGTTTCTGTGTCCATCCCTCTTTCCTAAAACATCACTTGAACCAATTTCTGATGCAGGTTGATGTGATCAAGAAAAACAATGATATTAAAATGGTCTCCTCAGAGAATCGAACGCAAGAGTGAAATAGGAATTTACCAGGCAGTTATTTAAGATGTGCATTCATAGAAAGCCTCTCTAAAGTAATGGCACATAGACTAAGTTCTGAACAACCAAAAGAATATTTCTATGCAAAGATTATTGCTTTGAGAGGAGACACTTGAGTAAGAACTTAAAGGAAATTGTGAGCCATGAGTGAGAAACAGAAAAAGATTAATGGTGAAAGTAATAGGGCAATTGAAACCTAGTGCAGTGGGCAAAAGGGTTAGTAATATGAATTGAGGTCTCATAAGATTTTGTAAATGAGAAAGAGGAATTTGTTTGAAATCTGAAATGCAATTGGAAGTCATGGGAGATTACTCAGGAGGGATGTGACATGGTATCTTTTTTGTTTAACAAGGTCTTTCTGGCTAATATGGAGAAATCATTTCAGAAAGATAAGAAGACAAATAAATATTCTGTCAAAAAGTTCACAAAAAGATGGTGCCTTGAGACATGTTAAGACTAGAAGAAATAAATTGGTGGTTGCTTTTCAGAGAGAGTTATGAAGACTTTCTGGATGAGACATGAGGAGGTGAGGGAAAAATAGGGATGAAGTTTCATTAAGGTTTGGGAAAAAAAATAAATAAAGGTGCATTCTTTCTATATCCAGGATTTTTGTTTTTGTTTTCTATTATTTTGTTGTATTTTAAGTCAGAACTGTTGACATTTGACAATATGTTAACATGATTTCCTCAAAGCTGAATGAATAGTCCATGAAAATTCGAACAGATTCTTACTTATGGTGCATTATAATTAAGTGAAAGCTGTGGCAGGTGTTCTAAATGGAAATAAGTACATTATGAAGAGTCATCAGAACTTACCTAGCATTATAATTTATTTTTCCTGAAAGCAAAAGTGTCTTTTCTAACCAGGAATGTCAAGGATGTATACTGGTTAAACTTAGGTTGTCTTTGTAAATGTTAAGTGACTTTCAATTAGGATGTTCCCAGGTACTGCCATATGGGTTATTAGCATGCTGTATACGATGTAATTAAACTCTTTGTGGCATAACTTTTTGCTCATCAAAATTAAGTACATCACACACAAATTCATATAGTTGTAAAGTCTTATCATGCATGATAATGTTAACTCTGCATACTAGGATTCTTACTTGCAAAGTAACGTCAAGATAGATTCTTTTTTCCTTTTTTTTTTTTATTATGCTTACTGTATTGTTCAAGTCAAGTTATCTTTTGGAGATAGGACTTTGTTGGAACTACTATTTTGTAACCTGCACAGCAAATTATTATTGGGCCAACTTTTACAGCCTCATACTTGTATAAATTTCAACAATTTTATAGGATAGTGTTTTTCTATTTAACTATTCATCACTGTTGGAGAAAAGCAATGATATTAACAACATAAATCCCGACAAAATCATGACCAAGTCAATAAATTGGATTTATCTTACTTTCAAAATGTTTTATCTGAAGAAGTTTTTATAGAAAGATTAGTTCTATATGAATTAGTCCTATATGAATAGGTCATTTCATTGATATAATTGAAATTTTATCTTGGGCTTTGAATCAGAAAACATTTCAATAATATGACAATATCTTTGGGAACCTTACATATCATGGGGGAATTTCAAGTCAAAAATCACATTGTGAAAGATAGACATGTTTGAAACTGATAGAATATTAATATAATAATTTTTTTTTAACCAGCTAGATATTATCTGTAAATACAGGTGCTATTAAAGCAGATTTTCTTATAAATTATTGTCTTTAATTAAATATGACAAATTGGTATCAAAAGAGCATTTGATACCAATCATCTGTGGCCCAAACATAATATTGCTAGCTATATATGTGCACTTCGTTTATTCTGTTAGCAGAAAATTAATCAACAAAAACCAAGTTTTTCCTTTCTTTAACAAAAGATTTAATAACTCAACATTGAAAAGCATAATTAAATGAATGCCCCAAACCGTGAACCACCGACCTTGCAGTTCAAGTAACTTTGCTCTCTGACGCATTAGCCCACAATGCCACACCAGGACTCCATATAATGTAATGTTGTTGTTGTTGTTGTTGTTATGTGCCGTGGAGTCGGTTCCAACTCATAGAGACCCTGTATAGGGTTTCCAAGGCTGTAAATCTTTACCGGAGCAGAAAGCCTCATCTTTCTCCCACAGAAAAGCTGGTAGTTTTGAACTGATGACCCTGAGGTTAGCAGCCTGATTCGTAACCGCTACCAGAACTCCTTATATATTATAATGTTGTTGTTGTTGTTAAGTGCCATGGAGTCGGTTCCGACTCATAGCGACCCTGCACAGGGTTTCCGAGGCTGTAAATCTTTACTGGAGCAGAACGCCTCATCTTTCTCCCGCGGAACCGCTTGCAGTTTCAAACTGCTGACCTTGAGGTTTATAGCCCGATTCG
The DNA here is from genome assembly GCF_000296735.1 of Chrysochloris asiatica. Lineage (NCBI taxonomy): Eukaryota > Metazoa > Chordata > Mammalia > Afrosoricida > Chrysochloridae > Chrysochloris > Chrysochloris asiatica. The sequence goes on along the minus strand of NW_006408613.1, from coordinate 8,458,786 downwards.
TAACCACTACGCTACCAGAGCTCCTTTATATATTATAATAGCATATATATATGTATCTTTGTATAAATATATGTTGTTGTTATTGTTAAGTGTCATAGTTATTGTTAAGTGTCATAGAGTCACTTCTAATCCATAGCAACTCTGTATAAAATTTCCAAGGAGCAGCTGGTGAGTTTGAACCACCAGCCTAGTGGTTGAAATTGACCTTGCAGTCCAGGGCTTTATCCCACAGCACCACACAAGGACTCTTATATAAATATATGCTGTTGTTGTTGTAGGTTAAGTGCTGTAGAGTCTGTTCTGACCCATAATGCCCCTGTATAGGGCTTCTGAGAAGCAATTGGTGGGTTTGAACCACCGACCTTGTAGTTCAAACTGACTTTGCAGTCAAGCACATTAACCCATAACGCCACACCAGGACTCCATATATTTAATAGTATATAATAAACCATGGGACTTCTATTGTGACATTGTAGGTTCAGCACTGGACTATGAACCACAAAGCCAGCAGTTCAAACCCACCAGTTGCTCTTCTGAAACCCTTTACAGGGTCGCTATGAGTCGGGATCGGAACCGACTCAATGACAATATCAACCACAACACATTAAACCATATGATTGTCTGATTCAAAATGTCTAATACCAATCCATTTAAGCTCACTAATGCCTAGGACATTAAACTTTGTATGTTCCATTTCAATTTTGACTTCCAATTTGTCTAGGTTCGTACTTTGTACATTCCATATTCTGATTACTTATGAATGTTTTCAACTGCATTTTTTGCATTTTGAGAAAGTTGATTGTACCCCATCAACAAATGAAGATCTGAAAGCTTTGCTCTATTCACATTATTATGTTTAACTCTGCTTTGAGGGGGCAGCAATTCCTTAGTTCTATTTTGAGCACCTTCCATCCTGAGAGACCCACCTTCAGGCACTGTATCTGACAATGGTTTCTACTCTTCATGAGGTTTTCAGTAGCTAACTCTTCAGAAATGGTCTATTTCTCTTTCTTCCTAGTCTGCCTTAGTCTGGGAATTCTGCTAAAACTTGTCTAACATAGTGGCCCTGCAAGTATTTAAAGTACTGGTGGCATAGCTTCTAAAATAACACAAACCACCACAGTGCAACAAACTGACAGACATGTGGTGGATTCATATATTTTATTTAACCTCATTTATTGTAGTCCAGGTGTGGTGCTGTGGGTTAATGCTCCAGACTGCAAACCTATTTAAACTTGTTCAAGCTCACCAGCTACTCCTCGGAAACCCTAGACAGGGTCACTATGGGTCAGAACTGACTCGAAGGTACTTAACCATAGCAACAATAGCAAATGTTGTTATTTCAATGGGTAATCCAATAAAAAGGTATTTATGAAATTTACAATCTATTTTCCTACTGAGTTCTCTAGAGCTAATCTTCATTCTACATTGATAGCTAGCTAGCTGTGATCAAGTTGGCTATGATTTATGCACAGCAGAATGAAACATTGCCTAATCCTGGTTCATCTCTTCCTGATCACACATGTTCAATACTATGGTTATAGCTATTGTGCAAATCTATGTCACCAAGGATCTTCCTCAACCTGGGTGTCTATCTCTTTCACCAAACATATTGTCCTCAAGTGACTGGCCACCTCTGAAAATATGTACAAGGCAAGTTAGTTAGACAGTTCTGTTGTGATCTAAGGGTTCCTGTGCTTAGTTTTAAGTAGGAGATTTGCAGACCTTTCTGAGATGAGTATGTCTTAGTCAGAATGCCTGCCTGAAACCATTCCACTGTGGGTGACTGTGCTGGTATTTTAAATACCTATAACATAGCTCCCAGCATCACAGCAACACACAAGCCAGCACAGTATGATAAAATGACAAATGAATGGTGGTTTTATGTTTACAGTACATCTAAATTTGGACTCATTGCATTCTAAGTACATAATAGTTACATGTAGTTAATAGCTACCATATTGGATAGCACAGCTCTAGAGGAAAGAGAAAGGTACATTATCTTACATATCTATTCATAGTTTCTATTGGAAGTTTTATAACTTTGAGTTTGGGTAGGGAAATTGCTGTCATTTGAAAAACATTGTACAGACTATCTGTAAACCTCTTAGTATTCTAGGCTTTTGTTATACTAGTTTGCCAAAATGTCATTGAGGAAAGAAATCTACAGTTTTTACAGAACTTCTTTTTCAGATAAATCAACAGCTCTGTCAGATTAAATTAGGTACACTCTCCCAAACTACAGATATTTCAATTGGAATACTTTATTCTGCTGTTGGATGAGATATTTCTTTAGAAATGAAACACATAAGGAAAACTGAGCATTCTAGTTTCACAGTCACTCATTCCCCCCCAGGGTCCCTAAACTATCCAATATCAAAATAAAGAATTAATGATCAGGATTTTTTAGATAAAGAGCGAATTTAGGTACCTTTATTTGGTACCACGATCCGATGGATCTTGGCTGAAAGCAGAAAATATCAGAAAGATGTTTACCTGTGTTTTATTGACTGTGCAAAGGCTTTTGATTGTGTGGATCATGACAAGCTATGGACAACATTGTGAAATATGAGTATTCAAGAACACTTAATTGTACTCATGAGGAATCTGTACCTGTACCAAGAAGCAGTTGTTCGAACAGAGCATGGGAACACTGAATGGTTTAAAATTAAGAAAGGTGTGCGACAAGGTTGTATCCTTTTACCATACTTATTCAACTTGTATGCTGAGCAAATCATACGAGAAGCTGGGTTATATATGAAGAAAAACGAGGCATCAGGAATGGAGGAAGACTCATTAACAACCTGCAATATGCAGATGATACAACCTTGCTTGCTGAAAGTGAAGAGGACTTAAAACATTTACTGATGA
>NW_006408613.1:8444614-8454966 GCF_000296735.1 Chrysochloris asiatica | reverse complement strand
ATTAAATGGAAAATTTAGTTAAATTATTTTAAATGTATTAATTGAACAAGAATTGAAAAGGTTTTACACATACTACCTGAAATGTCTGTGTGAGAAATATCAGTCCTAAAATCTAAGGATAGTTAATCTCTCATTAACTAATGCAATTAGAAATTGAAATGAGAGTATTAGCTTCTTGTTAGATTTACATAAAAGGAAACTTTTAATTAAGAAGTGATTCAGTACATTTTCTGGAACAACTGGACCTGTTTGAAGTTCTCAACTATTGCACTTAATTAATCCTTTGCCTAAACCCGTAAAATATATTAGTAGTGTAAACTCTAATTTTTCTGATGTTGTAAAGATTTATGTAGAGGCTTAGAAAACACAAGCAATAGGTTGTATCTTCAGACTAATAACTATTATTTGTATTAACAGATCATAATTTCCAAAAGTGGCTAAAAGAGAACAGATTATTACTTTTAAAATCTCTTCCATAATGATGAGCGTCATAGAGTTGTAATTCCAATGAGTTCTTCAACTGATGCGTCCTTCATAACCAAAATTAACTAGAGCAATACACTAAGACCTTGGTTCAAATGTTGTTTAGCAAGGTAACTGTAATATAACCAAGTTTCTATTTATTAATTTTCTACATTGCATCATTTTAATTCAAATGTGTTACTGTTGTTATTGGTATTGTTAAATGCTGTTGAGTCGGTACCAACTTACTGCAGCCCTTTAATTTTAAAGTTTCACATGCATGGTTTATTTTATGTGATTAATCCAAAAAGTTAATTCTTAGTCCTGCTTCCTGAATCTGTCTCTTATTCATTCTTTAATCTCAGCAAGCTCTGATTGAAAGTTAGGCACAGTATTATACCCTACAGCTTTTAAGATGTCATCTGCTCTAGAGTAAATCACTACAGGGTGGAAAGAAGACAAACATGTATGATAATGTTCTAAACAATGAAGTGAAGGAAAGTGGGTGTCTACAGAAAGAAGTGACTAATTAAGCTATGTAAATTAATTGGGAGTAAGCAAAGAGTTGCCTATTGGACATAGGGGAAAAGTAGATGGAAAGTAATTAACTTTAGAATGGTTTTGGATGCTTTGCAAGTCTTTTCTAAAACATATATTCTAAAATTACATTTTAAAATCACTATTATTACCTTGGCCTTGTTCTTACTTTGGATACTTAAAATTACCCAAGATTCTTACACCTTTTCATTTCTTTCTTCTCAAATACAGTCAGCTAAATTACTTTTAATGTGCTTAGTGTTAGGATTTTAAAGACAGTTTAAGACAAGTGCCATGTGTTCAAGGATCTTACCTTGAAAAGAATATATGTATAAATAATCAATGCACTTTGTTGTTATTAGGTACTATCAAGTCAGTTCCAACTCATAGCAAACCCATGGATAACAGAACAAATCACTGCCCAGTCCTGTGCCATTCTCACAAATGTTGCTATGTTTGATCGCACTGTTGCAGCCTTTGTGTCAATCCATTTCATTGAGGGTTTCCTCTTTACTGCTAACCCTCTACCAAGTATGATGTCTTTCTTCATGGACTGGAACCTCCTGATACCATGTCGAAAGTATGTGAGATGAAATCTATCACTTCCAAGGCATATTTGTTTATTCTTATGGTTGTTGCTAAGTGCTGTTGAGTTGGTTCAAATTCATAGTGACTCTGTATAGTGTTTGCAAGGAGGGGCTGGTGGGTTTGCACCCCTGACCTTGCAGTTCAAACCAACCATGTGTTCAAGTGCTTGTACAGCACCAACCAGGACTCCATATTTCTTGTAAAATATTGAATATAAATGGATTCTTCGCATGGTGGTGGTTATGTGCCGAGGAATTGGTTCCGACTCATAGTGACCCTATACAGGGTTTCTGAAGCTATAAATCTTTTTAGGAGTAGGAAGCCTCATCTTTCTCCTGAGAAACAGCTGGTAGTTTCGAACTGCTGACCCTGAGGTTAGCAGAGCGAATCAACCACTACTCTAACAAAGCTTCCCCAACACATACTTCAAAGATATTGATTCTTCTTTGATCTTCCTTTTCATTATCTATCCTTCACATAAAAATACATGGTTTGGATCAGGTGTATCTTAGTGCTTAAAGTAACATATCTACTTTGTAATGCTTCTATGAAATCTTTTGCAGCAGATTTGTCCAATGTTAGATTTCTATTTCTTGACATCTACTATCATGAGGCTCATTATGGATTCAGGTAAAATAAAATCCTTTACAACTTCAATATTTTCTTAAATTTTCATTATTTTTCTTATAAATGCATTTAGTAGATAAATAATACAGTCAGACACATGTTATAGTATCTATTTGAGAAATGAAGTGATGAAATGTGCTTGAATAATTCAAGGAAAGTTTTATAAAGCAGAAATTTGAGCTTGGATCTTTATGGTTAATAGTGGTACAGAAAAACTTTGGAGATTATAAATGATATTTCAGGAAGAATTAGCAGCATAAGTGAAAGTACAGAGCAGTGAGGCAGCATGGTGTTTTGGAAAATTATAAAAGCTATAGTTATGTGGTGGTTCCATACAATAAGCACTGGACTGTAAACCACAGTCAGTAGTTTGAACCCACCAGTTGTTCCTTGGTAGAAAGATGAAAGCTTTCAGTTTCCACAAAAATGTACAGCTCTGAAAGCCTTATAAATGTCACTATGAATTGGAATTGACTAAGTGGCACTTAACAACAACAACAACATAGTTATGTGTGACTAAAGCAAAGAGAGACTGAAGGGAGACAGTGAGAAATTAACAAGGGCAGAGAGATAAATTATTTGTCATCTCCACATTGCTTATGACTTCTGACTTCTTGGAACAACTTTCCAATTCCCATTCTGCTGGCTAATGCCTACTATTTCTGTAGTACTCAGTTTGAATAATAGTAGCCCCCATGACACAATGGTTAAGTATTTGTCAATAGGTCAACAGTTCAAAACCACCAAGAGCTTCATGGAAATTATTACCTGGTGATTTGCTCCAGCAAAGATCACAGTGTAGAAAACCCTATGGAACAGTTATAATCTGTCATACCAGGTCACAATGAAGCAGAATTGACTCAATGGCACACATAGTTCTAATGATTTCTACTCAAAGAACTCTTTCAGACAGATGAATATTTCTTCTTCTTGGTTCATATAATATCCTACACATATTTCTACCTTCTCATATACTACAACATATTGCAATTGTGTCTGTGTGATTATCTCACAATATTAAATAATAAACTTTTTGAGATTGGGGCCATCAATGACTTATCTATCTTAATAATCTGAGTACCCAACTCTTTGCGGAGCACATTCTAGTTGGCCAAATTTAAACAATTTGCATTGACCAGGGGCCAGACCTTACTACTTTCTAAGTAATGTGTGTTTTTCTAACGGATATGAGGAGCCACTGAGTCTTAAATAGGACCATATATTAACCAGGTGTTTACATTGTGAATAATGATTTTGCTATCCAAGTGGAAGATGGCCTAAAGGGATGTCAATCTGAAAATTGTTGTTAAGTGCTGTTAAATTGGTTCCAACTCATGGCGACCCTGTTTCTGAGGAATAGGTTTCTGATGAGAGGCTGATGAGTTTGAACTGTTAACCTTGAAGTTTAACCGAACTTGCAGCCCAGCACATTATCCCACTGTGCCACACCAGGACTCCAATGTCTGAATATAGGGTTCAAATAAGCCATAACACTAATTTTCTAAGGAAGAGATAATGCTATGTCGAGTTCAATCAATTCTGCCTCTGTAATTCCTTTTTACTTTTGTTTGTGGGTTTTGTTTTATTTTTACTTTTTAATATCACTGTTACTGTTTGAGTTCTGATATTGTTTTAGAAAGTACAAACTCTAGATTTAACCCCTCAATACTATATTGAATAAATATTGACTTAAACTTTAGTTGCTTCACTAAAAAAAGTTATTTTAATTAATTACAGAAATATGGGAGTAGTGTACCTATTTAAGTTTATTACAAGTGACAAAACTCCTTATATTATTTAACCTCTTTCTCATACTGTCCTTATTTTGATGATACTGTAAACATTGTCACATACATGCATGCATGTGTGGACACACACAGGCTGAGTGTGTATGTATGAATGAATTACTGACATAATATGCATGCATACGTAAAAGGTGTGCCTTAATAATAGCATTATAGAAATCTCCATGAATTTTGTCCTGCCTCCATTTTTTGGTTTGCATCAAGCTAATTTGTTTGATGTGCCTGCATACAAATCACTATATTGTGTAACTGAGAAAATATAACTAATTATCCATGCCAGCAACCAGTAAACTTCGTTTAGGATGTTTTTCATAGCAGGGTTGGCTTTGGCAAAATCCCTTAGCTTCTTTCTGCTTATCCTGGAATGTTTTTATTACACCATTTTATTTAATTGACAGCTTTGTTGGGTAGAGGATTCTTGGGTGGCAGTTTTTTTTCTTTCAGGGTTTTATATATGTCTCCCCATTGTCTTCTTGCCTACATGGTGTCTGTTGAGAAATCCGAGTTTAATCTGATCTGCTTGCCTTTGTATGTTATATTTCTCTTTTCCCTAACTGCTTTCAAGATGCTGTCTTTATCTTTGATTTTGGAGAGCTTGATTATTATATGTCTTGGTGATTGTCTTTTAGGGTCCCATCCTGGGGTTCTTTGAGATTCTTGAATGCTTATCTTTTCACTTTTCAGGATGTTAGGAAAATTTTCTTCCAGAAGCTCTTCAACTATCTCCTCTGTGGACTTGTGTGATCATTCCTGTTCTGGAATGCCAATAATTCTTATGTTATTACTCTTCATGTTATAAAACATGAATCTTAGGCCTTCTTCAGATTTCTTTATCCTTTTTTGTGTTTGTTCTTCTATCTTAGTAGTGTTGAGAGATTTATCTTCTAGCTCACTAGTTCTGGCTTCTATCTCTTCCATTCTACTCCTTTGCCCTTTCAGTGTATTGTCCATTTCTGATATTCTATTATTAATCGTTTGGACCTGTTTCTGTAGATTTTGAATTGTTTCCCATGCTGTATGTATCTTATTTGATTGTTCCTGTAGCGCTTTCCTGACTTCTTCCTTATTTTTCTTAACACCATTGTGTAGTTTTGATACATTTTATAATCATCTTTCTGAATTCCTTCTCTGGCATTTCCAAAGCCTTCCCATCATCCATTATGGAGTGTAGGTCTACTTCTAGCTCATTTGCCTCAGTCACTTTATCTCATTTTTGGACATGTGCAGATATGGTCATCTGCTTCTGTTTTTTAGGCATATTCAGGGATTATCTCTGGCTTTAATACTTAGATGGGTATGTATTTTGGTATTTTTTTTTTATGCTTTGGGATTGCCTCCAGGTAGATGTGATCAGGAAATGGGCTTCCCTTTCCACTTTTCTTCTTGAGAAATTTCAAGATGCCACTGTTGGTTGTTTTAATGTAACTTAGAATTTATTTCAGCTTATTTCCTTTTTTGTCTGTTTGTCTCACTGCACAATCCCCGTTCAGGCCTTGTTTCTAGTTGTAAACAGTTCAGGGCTGGTTGTGGCCATTTGGTTTTAATTGGAAACTGTCTCTTTAAATTTTGAGGAAATCTGTGAGCATGTGTAGTAGAACCCTCCGAGGGTGGGTCTGGGGTACCCACTAGCTCAGGCACTCCTATAGTCACCAGAATGGAGGTACGCAGACAGTAAGGGACCAATAAACAGCTACCAAAAGAAAAGAATGTCCACACCTTTATCTCAGCGGTTCTGCCAGGCGTCTGTGGCCACTGTGATCCTTATCCCCTACTGGGTCTCACCAAAGGTGGTGGCTCCTAGAGCAGCTGAACATCCCAGACTAGAAAGCAATGGATTTCTTGCTTCTGCCACAAATTCCCCAGCTGTAAGCCTTCCAACCTTCTAAATATTTCTTTATATGTGGTTCAGAATTCTGCGACCATCCACTGAACCTGCTTGGTTGGGTATTCTGTGTCGTTGTTGATGGAGATCTTTACAACACTTCATCAGGATCTGCCATCTTGTTTGTTCCCCCTCTTTCATGTTTTTTAAATGATCTTTTGCTTTCTTCACATACAATGCTTTAGATGTCTTCCCACAATGCCTCTCATCTCATATAACAAATCAGTTCTTGACATGGTCTCTAAATTCAGGTGTGACATACAAGTACAAGTACCCAAGGTCATAACTGTTGATGTTGTTAGGTGCCATTAATTCAATACCCACGTATAGTGACCCTATGCACAACAATATGAAACACTTCCCATTCCTGGGCCAACCTCACAATCATTGCTACATTAGATGTTGCCACTGTGCCAGTTCATCTCGCTGGGTGTCTTCTTCTTTTTTTCTGACCCTTCACTTTTACCAAACATGATATCCTAATCCAGTGACTGTTCCCTCCTGACAATATGTCCAAAGTATGAGAATGATGTCTGGCCATCCTGGTTTCCAAGGAGCACTCTGGTTGTATTTCTTCCAACATGGATCTATGCATTCTATTGGCAGTCCATGGCACTTTCAATATTCTCCTGTACCATAACTCAAATTCATCAATTTTCCTATGGTCTTCTTTATTCACTATCCAACTTTCATATGCACATAAGGTTATTGAAAATACCATGATTTGGGTCAGGTCCACCTTAGTCCTCAAACTGGCATCTTTGCTCTTCAACACTTTAAAGAGGTTTAGTGCAGCAGATTTTCTAAAAGCAATAATAAATCATTTGATTTTGTGACTGCTGCTTTCATGAATGTTGATGGTTGATCCAAGAAAAATGAATTCTTTGACAATTTCAATCTTTATTTTATTTATATAGATGTTGTTTATTGGTCCAGTGGTAAGGATTTTTTTTTTTTTTTTTCTTTACATTGAGCTGCAATCCATACTGAAGGCTGTGGTCTTTGATCTCCTTCAGTAAGTATTTTAAGTCCTCTTTGGTTTCAGCAAGCAAGATTGTGTCATCTGCATATCATAGGTTGTTAATGAATTTTCCTCCAATCCTGATGCCACATTTTTCTTCATATAATACAGTTTTTCAGATTATTTGTCCAGATTGAATACATATTTTGAAAGAATCAACCCTGGTGCACATCATTCCTAAACCATTAGGTGTTCCCTTGTTCTGTTTGAACAACTGCCTCTTGATCTATGTACAGGTTCCTGTTATGCACAATTAAGTGTTCAGGAATAATCGTACTTTGCAGTGGTGTCCATATCTTGTCATGATCCACACAATCAAAAGCCTTTGCATAGTCAATAAAGCACAGGTAAACATCTTTCTGGTATTCTCTGCTTTCTGCCAAGATAATCTGACATCAGCATTCTACACCCTCTTCTGAAACCTGCATGAACCTCTGAAAGTTCTCTGTCAATGTATGCTTGCAGTCATTTCTGTATTACATTTACTAATACTTTATTCACATAGGATATCAATGACATTGTCCAATGGGTAACCTCTCTTTAGAATGTGCACAAATACAGATCTTTTCCAGTCACTAGGCCACATAGTTGTCTTCCAAATTTCTTGGCATAGATGAGTGAGTAACTCCAGTGCCATGTCACATTGTTGAACTATTTCAATTGTATTCCATCAATTCATGGTGCCTTGTTCTTTGCCGATGACTTCAGTGCACCTTGGACTTCTTCTTTCAGTATCGTTGGCTCTATATCATATGATACTTTTTGAAATGGTTGAACACCAACCACTTCTTTTTGGTACAGTGACTCTGTATATTCCTTCCATCTTCTTTTGATGCTTTCTTCATCATTCAGAATTTTGTCCATAGAGTCCTTCTCAGTGAACTTTTGCTTTTTTCCTGTATCATGTTCTTGATATCATCCCATAATTCTTTTGGTCTTCAGTCTTTAGTGTCTAATGCATCTGATCTGTTCTTCAGATGATCGCTAAATTCAGGTGGGATATATTCAAGGTCATATTTTGGCTCTCGTGGACTTGTTTTAATTTTCTTCAGCTTCAGTTTGAATTTTCTTAGGAGCAATTGATGGTCTTTTCCATAGTCAGCCCTGACATTCTTTTTGGCTGATGATATGGAGCTTTTCCACAGTATCTTTCCACAGATGTAGTCAATTTTATTTCTGTGTATTCCATATGGTGAGGTTCATGTATGTAGTCACCTTTTATGTTGTTTAAAAAATATTTGCAAAGAGCAAGTCTTTGGTCTTGCAAAATCCTATCATGTGATTGCTACATCGTTTCTATCACTGAGGCCATATTTCCCAACTACTTATCCTTCTTTGTTTCCAACCTTTGCATTCCAATCACCATTAATGTTCAATACATCTTGATTGCATGTTTGATCAATTTCAGACTGAAAAAGTTGGTATAATTCTTCAATTTCATCATCACTGGCTTTAGTGGTTGGTGTGTAAATTTGAATAATAGTAGTATTAACTGGTCTTCCTTGTAGGCATATGGATATTATCCTATCACAGACAGCGTTGTACCTCATGAGTAATCTTGATATGTTCTTTTTGATGATGAATATGACACCATTCCTCTTCAATTTTTTATGCCCGGCATAGTAAATCATGTGATTGTCAGACTCAATATGGCCAATATCAGTCCATTTCAGCTCACTAATGCCTAGGATATCGATGTTTATACATTCCATTTAATTTTTAACAATTTCCAGTTTTTCTAGATTCATGCTTTGTACATTCCATGTTCCAACTATTAATGGATTTATACAGCTGTTTCTCTTCATTTTGAGTTGTACCCAATCAGCAAATGAAGGTTCTGAAGGTTTTACTCCATTAGCATCATCATGGTCAACTTTACTTTGAGGAGACAGCTCTTTCCCAGTTGCAGTTTGAGTGCCTTCCAAATTGTGGGGCTTATCTTCAGGCACTAAACCTTACAGTATTCTGGTGCTCTATATTGTGTTTCTGTATTCAATGTCTGGTGCTGACAGCATCCCACTCCTATTTATAAGGTTTTCAGTGACTCAATTTTCAGAAGTACTTCGTCTCTCTTTTTTTCTCATCTATCTTCATCTGGAAACTCAGATGAAACATGTGTACCATTGATCCTGCTGGTATTCAAAATACCTATGGCATAGCTTCCAGAATCAAAGCAACACATAAGCCACCACAGTATGACAGACTGACAGACAAGTGGTGGAACTGAAAAAATGGGTGCCCTTTAAAATATTTCTAAAATTTTTGTTGTTGTTAAGTGTCGTTGAGTTGGTGTTGACTTAAAGGGACCCTGTATAGGGATTTTGAGGAGCAGCTGGTGAGTTTGAATCCCCGATCTTGCAGTTCAAACCAGTCTTGTGGTCCAGTGTTTTATCCTACAGTGCCATTTAAATTAGGAGACAAAAAATGTCATAGGGAACCAAATCAGGAGCATAAGGTGGATGCCTATTGGATATCCCACCAAACATTCCCAAAATTGCCATTATAATAATGCAGTCATTATGTTGCTCTACTTTTTAAGTTTGATTCTATAATGCTTTTATTAAGCAAGTCTATTGGAAGAATAAATGAAATTTCTAGTCCAATGAATTATTTTTTTTTTCAATTTTTCCTCTTTTCACTTACTTTAATGATAATTTTATTTAATAAGTGTGGACAACAGCTGACTTTAATTTCACTGCCACATGCTGTAATTCAAAGGCTAGAATTTTGCCTCTTGAGACACTTTCACTGACTCAATACTACAGATCAAAGGAACAGTGTGTTTTTATGACCTTCACTAATCTGTGTGTGAGACTCTCAGTTCAAAGAAACGGAGACAGTGACTGAGTCTAGAGCAGGAAAAATTTCTCCATCAGATACAAGACTGGGAGTGTGTACTATAGTGTTTCTGTTGCTAAAGCATAATTTATGAATTGTCTAAACATCATATTAATTCTTAGATAATTTTAAAGGACTATTTGTTGTTGTTAAGTGTCGTCGAGTGGGATCCGATCCATAGCAACCCTATAACAGGGTTTCCGAGGAGTGACTGGTGAGCTTGAACCGCCGAACTTGCAGTTTAAACAGCTTTGAAGTCTGGCGCATTAACCCACAGTGCCACACTAGGACTCCAAAGGACTATTAGTCTATTCTAAAATAGATTATTTTTACTTTCATGTATCATGTTTAAACATGCCATATTTCATATTTTGGAGTTTACCTTTCATATTTACACAAACACTGGCAATATATCTGTCAGTGTATTATACCATGTCGTTGTTGTTGTTGTTAAGTGTCGTCGAGTCGGTTCCGACCCATAGCGACCCTGTACAGGGTTTCCGAGGGTGTAAATCTTTACAGGAGTAGAAAGCCTCATCTTTCTCCTGCAGAGCAGCTGGTAGTTTTGAACCGCTGACCTTAAGGTTCGCAG
>NW_006408613.1:8437797-8444514 GCF_000296735.1 Chrysochloris asiatica | reverse complement strand
AACCGCTGACCTTAAGGTTCGCAGTCCGACTCGTAACCACTACGCTACCAGAGCTCCTGTATTATACCATAAACATACTTAATTAATTCTATTTTACGATCTGAACATGTTCAAGAAATTCCCTGACCCATGGTGAATTAATAAAATTCATGGTTCTTTATGTATAATTCTCCTTTCATGAAATGCATGAAAGGAAAAATACAGACCTCCATAATTTTTTCTGTATTGTGATTGAGGTAAATTATACATCTTTAGACATCGGTCCTAAATCTCAAGGTGTTCTATGTTCTCTTTAAAAAGTGAATAACCCCACTGCTGTCCAGCTGATTCTGATTTGAAGTAAAACCTTATATAGGATTTCAGAGACTGTAAATCTTTACAGGGGAAGACAGCCTCATCTTTCTCATATGGTGGGTTTGAATTGCTTTGATCTTTTGGTTAGCAGCACAACATTTAACCCACAGTGCTTATGGAGCCATATTGATCTCTAGCCATAGCGATATAATTGCTAATAGACACAAAATACTAAGAAAAACAGTCCCTGGTTCTATTTTTCAGGTGTATTCAAGAATCAGTTGACATTCAGTCTTCATCTCAAATATTTCTGCTTGCATTTTCTACCATTTTTTTAGTTCAGTCTAGAAAATGTATCATGACATTTCTTTTCTTTCCCTTTCCTTCTTTTGAAACTTTTTATTGTGAATTGAGTGAAGATTTAGAGAGAATATTATCAGTTTTACATTCACAAAATCATTCACTTTGTTTTATTTCAGTGATTGCAATCCCCTCCTTATAACAATTATTTCACTTCCTCACTGTGGTTCTTTATTTCCTCTCCACCCTGCTTCCCAAACTTTTTAAGCTTTGTCCTTAGGTAAAAGTTGCTCTCTGATCTTGAATGGTTGACTCTTCCATGGTGAACATACCTTATTACTGTTGTTGTTCCCTCTATGTACCTATAGACCGCTTGGTTGAAAATTGGGCCATGAAACTGGGTTCAGTTTCAGAGTTGAAGACTGGTCAAGGGCCATATTCTTGAGTTCCTTCAGTCTCTTTCTGATCAGTAAGCCAATGGTTTTTTTCCCACATTTCTCCCACTTTATCTGGTTTCTAATGATGGTATCCCTTTCAAAGCAGTTGGTAGTGGTAACAAAGTACCATCTAATTCTTCTAATTTCAGAGTCATTCTTTCCCTTTCTTTACTTTGCAATTCCTTTCCTTTTTCCTTCCTTTCTACCTTTTCTTCAGAAAATCATTTGTAGTGTTAAAGCTTATTATTAGTTGAAGATGGGTTTGTTGTAGAAGAAATCAAAGCTTATTTTACATTTTAAGTATGATTTAGATGATTAACTCAAGTGGTTCAACCTGGTAATGCATGATTCTTTTTTGTTTTATAATAAAAATTGTATTGTTAACTGAGTGAAGGGTTATTGAGCAGATTCTCAGTGTTACATTTAACAAAACATATTCTTCTTTCCAGTTCAATGATTGCAAAACCCTCCATGTACCATCAATTAACCACCTCTTAGTCCCTTTAACTCTTGCACTTTTCCCTATGTCTTCCCCTACATTATTCCTCTTCTTCCAACCTCCCTCTTATTGAATATTACCTTCTCCATCACTCTCACTCTTTTCATGTTCTTAGCATTTCTGTGAAATAATCATGGAATTACAAATTATTAGAAAAGTGTGGCAGAATAATAAATTTGAAATCCAATTTTGTGGACTTCTGTTTAAGATAGAGCCATCATTCTCCAGCCATCAATAATCATAGGGCTAAGCATGGTTTTTCAGCTTCTGACTATTAACTTCTTGAGCCAAAAATTCTTTGTCTTGGGAGTCCATCTTGTGTATTCTAAGATGTGTAGAAACATCTCTAGACTATAGTTAGTTGTACCAACCATAATGTCTCTGGATAATGTTAAATGTCTCCTAGGGACAAAAAGAATGCAAAGTCCCTCCGAATTAAAAAGTCACTGGATTTCAGAAAGCCATTTTTTGGATCAATTCTATCTATTTCTGGCAATTTAAACATGTTTACATGAAGGTTTACTTTCTGATATGGTATATAAATTGAAGAAATTTTCAGTAGAAAATGCTCTTGAACAAATAACAGATTCTAGTTTGTAAGAACAAATGAGTAGAAAGAGCATATGACTCATTGTTCAGATTTCAAAAGAAAGTCTAAGTAAAACCTCATTTCTATTCAGAATGCAAATGAAAGGACAAGTCATAAATTGCACTGAAAATTTTTTGTAGCTTCCATAATGCCATAAACTTTGGCAGTAACTGAAACTGACAGTTAAGGCAGGGGATATTGAAATACAATTGTGTTTGATTTGTAGATACTTCTTTAGAGCATTTGCAAATACATTTTCCAGGATGATACAGTCATCTGTTTAATTTTACACCAATTTTTATTCTGTGATAAGAATCTGTTAACCAAATGTCTTATTTATGTGAAGACCACCTACTTTAAATATTCAAGGAATTGGTCACAAAAGAATCCAAGAGCAGAGACTTTAGTGAATAATAACAATAATCAAAAGGGGGAGATAATCACTTTCTCTGTAGGATAAGCACTGGACTGCTGACTGTAAGGTAAGCAGTTCATACCCACTAGTCACTGCTCAGAAACCCTATACAGGGCCCCTATGGGTAGGCACTGCCTTGACAGCACTTAGTAAAAGTTAAAAACATACAAATTTCCAAGACTTACAGGCAAGTAAACTTCACATTTGATCAGTGATAGAAGACCTAAGTAGAGTGATGGTATTTTCTGGTCTTTCTGTTCTCTCTTTTTTTCATCCTTTCTCTCACTTGCTCACTCCCATCTTCTTTCCTTCCTCTGAGAAAGGGACAATTTCATGAAGAAAAAGTGGAGCATATATTGAATATTGTCCAACATAGATCTTGTAAATCGTTTGAAAAATTGTTACTATTTAGTAATACATTACCTTCACTCTACGATGATGACAGTTGACAAATTATGTTCAAATTTTTGTGAAATTGAACTGTTTTTTGTAAAATTGTATTTTATCAATTTGGAAGTGTTTTCTAAGCCTAATGCATGGACAGATATTCATTAACATAGAGTGATCAGTTTTCTTATGTATGCTGGCCTGTCTTTGAATTCATACAAAATTCTAAAGCATGTAATGCGGAATGAGTACAGTACTTACAAATATATTAAAATAATTATTCTGCATGACTTTAAGGAAAATATAGACTCCTTCAATATCTTAGAACATTGATTTATTTCAACTGAAAGCATTTACTTAAGCCAATGAAGTTGTGGTATATTTGATCATATGATGTCTTATCACATACATTAAACTCTTGTTCCAGTAAATATATTTGCACATTTGTATATTCTTGTAATTTGGTTTGCTGTATTAATGATGTTAAACACAATTTCTCCCTATTTTTTATTTGTAAGGTCACTAAATTAAAATGTCATAAGTTCCTTTGAGATATGATGTTTATAATTTTAGTAAGAACATATTTGGAAGTCTCCAGTCAAAAAAATAAAACTAGATTAAAATAGTGAATTATGTTTATACTAACCTTCTTACAACACTCAAATTTTAAATGCTGTCACCATATTCCATTAAGTAACCTAAGAGTTAATTTTGAATTTCCTCCCAAGAAATTGCACTGCCTCTTTCCTTTACTGTGATAGATACCTGACATGATCAAAAAGGACAAAACACATTATCATGCCCACAAAAGAGCTGGCATGTCATTAAACTGTTCCTCCTTGGCTAATTTGAGAACTGATTGAATAAATGCTTCAAAACTCTTTGCAACCTCAAAGCAAAGGCAATTAATTCAATGGCTACTATTGATTGACCCATGGTTAATTAAAATAGGCAATAACAGGAAGGTGTGGTGTTTTGTGGAGTCCACCCGGGAGAGCAAACAACTCATGTTGTCATTTGCATACTTTACAATCTCCTTTATTTCCTTTTCTACAGTGGCCATTATACAAATTTGGTAGTTAATGTATTTTTCCTTTGGGTCCTTTATAGAGTAAGTAGATAGTCCTTTATAAGCAAGATTTCAAAGCATAGTTGAAATTCAACTTAATTTTTGAACTGTTTTCCACATATTGGCTTTTAGGACTTTTAAAGAACATAAACCAGTTCAAAGAGAATATGTCTTATTTTAACCTAGCCACATCTTTGTGAAGAGTTTTAATTAATAATTAAGTGTGAAAACGGAACGTTTCCTCCATTTAAGGTTTTTGTCCTTTGATGCATAGGCTCAGAAAGCACATATACACAACTCATTGTTGAATGAAGCTCAGAAATTTATACTGTGAGTTTATATCTCCTTCCACAACATTGTACAATTATTATTTATTGATTTTTTATAGTTTCCTTTTCTGTATCTTCTGCATATAAGACAAGTATTTGTTTCCATGTGACCCCTTTGAATTGGAAAAATTCACTGAGTTCATTTATGTAAGTATCAAATGATTATAAATATAAATAAATACTCTGGCAAGTTTGTTTATTGTATCCTTTTAACAAAATAATTATGTTAAGTCTCACTAAACCTACTCCAGTAACTGATAAAACTGTCTATATATGTTTTCTTAAATGTCTTTTGTTGGTTTTGTTTTCTTACTCAGCATAAGAACATTCTAAAATAAAATTAATGTGACTAAGTTTAGTTTATAAGCATCTCAGTCAAATATACCTGTTAGGTACCATCGAGTTTGTTTCGACTCATACATGTCCCAAGTACAACAAAACAAAGCATTGCCAATCCAGATCCCTCCTCATAATCTTTCCTTTGAGCCCATTCTTGCATCCAATGTGTAATTCCGTCTCTTTGAAGATCTTTCTCTTTTGTATTGACCCTTGACCATGCATGCTATCTTTCTCCAGAGACTGTCTCTCCTGATGACATTTCCTTGGTACAAAGTCTCATCATTCTCACTTCTAAGATGCACTCTGGTTATACTTCTTCCAAGGCACATTTGTTTGCTCTTCTTACAGTTCATGGTACATTCTATATTCCTCTCCAATACCATAATTCAATGTGCCAATTTTTCAGTCTTCTTTATCACTGTCCAACTTTACATGTGTATGAGGTGACTGAAAATACCATAGCTTAGATCATGCACACCTTAGTCTTCAAAGTGGCAAAAACTTTTAGGTCTTGTCAAAAATCTTTGGTAAAATGTGTCAAGTGAAATATTAAGAAATAACTTTCCCTGACGTTTATTTTATTTTCAGTTTAAATGACCAAAAACTCAATCCAGATTGCCTTAAGTAAAAATAAAATGTGTTGGGTTATAAGATCAAAAACCCTAAGACTAGGGCAAAAATCAAACACATCGTTATAGTTGCTCAAATAATAGAGACAGAACCTTGCCTATCTCTTAGCTCAACTTCTGTTATAATGACTCTTTCTCTCTTTGATGTTGTAAAGTAACTATTGCAGCAACAAACGTACTTTTTCTCCTTCAAAGCCAGCAGATTAAAAAAAAAAAAAAAAAAAGGTATCCATTTGTCTAAAACAAAAAAGGACAAACCCAAAAGTCCCCTAAGCATCTTGATATTGAGTATTGACTCTTGGCATTAAACATCTGAGTCATTTACATGGGTCATATCCCAAACCACATAGCAACCACTGTGGCCAAAAGAATGTGTGACTTTAATTGTTACAGTTCAGTCTTGATGTGCCCATCTACATGGATTGAGAAAAAAAGAGGCTGTTCTTAGAGGAATGGATGATGGGACAAACAAAGAAAATAAAACATGCCCACTATAAATAAAACCAAGTGTCCACTATAAATGAGGCTAAGATAAAGTGAACTGCTCTTTTAAGTGCTCTATGGATCCCAAAGAAGTAAGCATCATAGATGCAGGTGGAATTTAAGTCCTTAATGGTCAGTCATTAAGATACAGTTCTAAAGTTTTACTAGGTTGGCGGTTTTCAGTGGTCATAAATTAGTCCTTGTTAATATCCCCCTATGCTTCAACCTCAATTATAATGTTTTGTACTCACATATAGTCTTTAAAATAATGAGAATAGAGAATAGAGAAAGTGTTTGGGATTCTCAGTCCAGTAGAATATTTAACAACAGAGTAATTATATACATACGTCAATGCACAAGAATAACTCTAACAATACTTTTACTCAAATACTAAAGAAAACGTATCTTTAAAGTTGAAGGATCATCTCTGTCAATAAACTTCATCATTAAGTGGATATAACAGCATCACTTCATACTTCCAAAACATTTTTATCCACATTTAGCAGAGGACAAGTGTTATTGTTTCCTTTTCACCAATAAAGAAAGTGTGGGCACAATGTTTGGCAATTTTTCCAATGCCTCAAGGCTCAAATAATTCATAATTAAAGCTGAAAAGGATCCTAAAAATCATCTATCCCTATGTGTTTATTTAACAGTTAAGAAAATTAGGACTAGTCAGATAACATGCCTGGCCTAACAGTACAAAGTACTAAATGCCACAGCCAGAAATAAAATTTGGGTTTTCTGATAACTGACTCAATGTATTTATTTATTTATTTTTTATTGTGAGTTATATGATCGTTTACATGAGAGAACCTCAGTTCCATATTCATTCCATCGTATATCATTACATTGCCATGGTTCCAATCCCCTCCATGCATCATCTTCTGACCAAAGGGCATATCCTAGAAGCTCATGCTCTATACTCCCCCCTCCCCCTCAGTCTT
>NW_006408613.1:8410928-8437142 GCF_000296735.1 Chrysochloris asiatica | reverse complement strand
GGGTGTTCTTGTGCACATGCCCTCTCTTCCCATCAGCCGGCAGCTCCATTCTCCACTTGAGTCCTCCGTGGCCATGTCACTGACTCTGGGCCCAGGAGTCCTCGGGTGTCCTCACACTGCTTGCCAACCAGGTCCCCAACTGGGTCCACGGAAGGCCTCTGACTATTGTGAGGCTTAGCTCGCAGCTTCATTGCTGCTTTTACCCCATTTCTCCCCAACGGTGATGCGTGTGTTTACCAATCTGAGGGTGCATTTCCACTGAGTCTCAGTTTTGTGGGGGTCAATGTTTTTTTTAAGTAGATAAGAATTTCTTCCTATTCCAGAGACACTGTTGACTCAAACTTTTTATAAACTAGTCTCAAATTCTCCACCATCAATGGATTTGTGACAGTGGGATACTGTGTCTATGACAAGAGAGAACTGTCCCATCAATCTTCTTTCCAACCCTCTTGCAATCACTAGATACTTACACACTCCCAGGAAGGCACTTTTGTCCTTACTCCTTCAGTCATGACTCACAGGTCTTTGAGGATTGCCTCAAAGTCTGCCTGTTTTGGAGCCTGTTTTTGTATCCTTGAGTCCTGCTTACCCATCTTAACAAAAGAACACTTTGATTTGCCTTTTCCTTGTGAGTCATAGTATTTCCTAAATCATATATTATAACTTAGGAACAATTTTTATTTATTAATATTTTTGTTTTTTTGGGTTTGGGTTTCTCTTCCTCCTATGAAATATTGAATGCGGTATCAGCACTCCTTTTAATATCTTTGTGAAACATGTTTTGTATTGTCAAAGAAGTGGAATAGTCTCTGACTCATCTACTATCAATTGAGCACCTACTTATTATATTCTTGGAGCTCTAATAGTCACTAGGTTCTTCGGTAGCATGAAGGCTTTGCTAATCCAAAGGTTGGCTGTTTAAATGCACCCAGCCCTATAAACAGTGATACCCTTGGTTTACAGTCAATAAAACAAAAAAGGGTAAAACAACTAGTAAGAAAACATTTAGTTGCTAAAAGCTTGATTATAATACATGGATGCATTAGATTTCAGAAAAGAAGTAATTTATTTTGCATAGATGAATCAAAGGTGAAGTAAATTTTGGCCTTTATCACATATTTAGGATGGTCACTGAATATGTGCTGAAGTCAATAATGATGAGGGTAAAAGGAATAGAAATGTAAACAGACATACAAAGGGTGATACCACTGCCTTTCTGATCAGCTTTCCTAATGGCTAGTGATCTTTATTTTTCCATATGTGAATAGGCATTATTCAGCAGTACTTG
Source organism: Chrysochloris asiatica (assembly GCF_000296735.1). Classification (NCBI taxonomy): domain Eukaryota; kingdom Metazoa; phylum Chordata; class Mammalia; order Afrosoricida; family Chrysochloridae; genus Chrysochloris; species Chrysochloris asiatica. The sequence goes on along the minus strand of NW_006408613.1, from coordinate 8,435,854 downwards.
ATCCCAAATCTTGCCCATTACAACACTCCTATAATAAAACTCTAACTTATAGACCCATAGATCCATGGCAGTGGTTCCAAAGTGTGGCCCCAAACTAATAGGATCAGCATCATGGGATTATATTAGAAAGAAAATCCATGGGTCCCACCACAGACCAACTGAATCAGAAACTCTAGAGATGAAACCCAGCAATGTCTTTTTCAACAAGAACTCCAAGTGATTCTCATGTGTGCAAATGTTTGCAAGCCATTCATTTCTAGAATGATGCAATTGAAATGAATCTTAAAGATCACATAGCCCAATGCAACCATTTTCCAAATTAAAAAAACTAAACAAGACAAAAAAAAACCCAAGTAGTTTGTATCAATCACTAATGATGCAGAGATGAAAACAAATGAGCTAATTCTATAAACTGTAGAGTCTAGTGCAGAAAATGTTTATAAAACAAATAGTTACCCAATACTTACTAGGACCATTTTGAATGACAGCTGTAAAACAAAAGAACATTATGCTCTAATACAATAGGGGAAAGAACCTGGTGTATCTAGGGAATGTTTTTACAAAAAGTGAAATTTAAGCTGAAACTGATGTAGAATTTACTCAGGCAAAGGGCAATGGGGTGGAGTTAATGAAGAATAAAAGGGAGAAAGGGAATATATTACAAAGAGGAGTATGTGCCAAGGTTCTGAGAAGTCTAGACCCCATTGGTACTCATTGTTGTTGAATCCATTCTTACAGAATACAGTTGCCTAATAGGGGTTTCAATGCTGTAATATTTACAGAAGTTTAGTGTCACATCTTTTTCCTACTGAGTGGTTGGTGGGTTTTTGATGCAGTCAATCGTTTAATCTGATTAAATGCTTCTAATAGTTTTTCTAACTTCCCCCAAACAGCTTTTTCCTGATGGGTCTGGGGAAGCTGCTGATAAAATTATATAATTCAGTTGTGGGTGATTATTAACAGAGCTAATTGTGATTGTAAAAACTTGGAATTATAACTGGGGATTAGGCAGTTTTGCATTCCTTCTGAGGATAAAATGAGACATCTCAGAAGCAGGAAGAAAGATCTCATTTCTATCAAATGAGAATAGCCATGAATGGATTGGGTCCTTTGAACTATCTCAATCCTGGGACAGAACTGTGTGACACCAGGGACGTGGCAGAGATAGAAACAAGAGCCAGACCATGAGACTGATTAGTGGAGTTACTAAAGCTGAGCAGGGAAGGAGGTTTGCTTGTGGAGTGGGCTGTCTATAGTCACTTAACTGGGGATCTAGTTTGCTGACCTATGGAGCTAAAGCTGAGTACCTTCAGGCTAAAGCTTACAGTAGAATGGAGTGCTCTTTGGGCATTTATCAGTAGTATTAAAATTTTTGTAAGGTTGAAAGAGCTGGATAAAGGCCAGGCAAAGGAGTTGAGGTTTGGAGAGTGACCTGCCTATGGGCATGGTGGAGAAGAGGTTGTCCTGACCAAAGACCTGTATCCTGAACATTTATTGATTGTGGATTGTACCCTGCTAACTTCTCTAATGGTGTCCTGGTATAGCACAACAGGATAAACATTGGAATGCTAACCATAGGTTAGTGGTTCAAACCCACCAGCCACTCCTTGGAAACCTATACAGGGTTGTTATGAGTCAGACTGATTCAACAACACTTAACAGAAACAACTTCCTTATAAAGATCCCATATTCATGAGTATGATTGGTGAGGTCTGTGTGGCCATTGCAATTAATTTTCAAACATAGAGAGTTTGGTAGGAGAGACAACTGGTGTCGTGACTGGTGAATGTTTGGAGAGCAGGGGCATGTCTGACCTTAGCCTCATAGGAATCATTCTTGGACTCATGTGTAGATGAGTTGGATTCTTCTTTGCCTCCTTAAAGAACTGGAGGTCATATACTACCTTTTTTGTTGTTATTGTTTTTTCATATATTGCCTTTTAACAGGGTTCCAACCACTGACCTTTTAGCAACCATTGTGCCACCATGGCCCCATTCAAGAAATCTTGAGTGAAATACAGAAATCTAAGCAGCTAGAGTGCAAAGAGCTGGTTGAGCAATAAATAATTGTTGTTGTTGTTATGTGCCATGGAGTCAGTTCCAACTCATAGCAACCCTGTACAGGGTTTCCGAGGCTGTAAATCTTTACGGTAGCAGAAAGCCTCATCTTTCTTCTGCATAAAAGCTGGTAGTTTTGAACTGCTGACCTTGTGGCTCACAGCCCTATTCGTAACCACTGCTACCAGAGCATCTCTCAAATCATGCAGTGTCTTCCAAGTCATGATGTGGATATTGGTATTTATTCTCAGAATAAATTGGAAAACAATTGATGGTTTCTAATTGATAGTAACAAAAATAATTTTCTTTTTAGGTTTGGAATTAGGCCAGTGTTTACTTTATATTGGCTTACTTAAACATTTTTCTGTCAAATATCTTTGGTGTCCCATGTGTCTTAAAATGTATTTTTATATGTGCATGGGCATGAGTAAAACATGCTGCTTTAGAGGGGCATTTCCTGCCTGGTTTGCAGTGAAATTGAAAAAAAAAAAGATCCCTTGGTCCTTTTGAGGACTGGCATGGTTGGCTACAACATTTGTCTACTTGGTTCAGACCGCCAGAAGGTCCACCTGTTTATTCTAAGTCGCTAAACAATGGTTGGAGACATGATGCAGTGCTGTAAGATAGGCACTGGACTACTAACCGATAGGTTAGCTGTTCAAATCCACCAGCCACTCCTCAGAAATACAGGGTTGCTATGAGTTGAAAGCAACTCCATGGCACTTAACAACAACAATACAATGGTCAATAATTTTCTATTTTTTATGTTATGTGAAGAAAGATTTGTTTTATAGCAGATTTGAGATAAAATTTAAGTATGTTGTTCTAGGTAACACAGATGAGTAAAATCAGATGCAAAACATTTCCATGAGTTGCACGTGGTGATCATTAACTAACAAAAGGTGTGATTCAGACCCAAGTCAAGTTGTTTCAAACTTAGACTGTTTACTGTTACTGTTGCTTTTCTTTAGCATATAAAGGAACTCATAGCTAGGACATCCTAGAACCAGAGTGGGGAATATGACTGGTTTTATTTATATCTCTCTATTAAATTCAGTCTTAGATATTGACTGAAATCATAGAATACCAGAAAGATGTTTACCTGTGCTTTACTGACTATACAAAGGCTTTTGACTATGTGGACCATGGCAAGCTATGGATAACATTGAAAAGAATAGGTATTCCAGAACACTTACTTGTACTCATGAGGAATCTGTACACAGGCCAAGAGGCAGTTGTTCAAATAGAACACAGGGACAGTAAATGATTTTAAATCAACAGAGGTATTCACCAAAGTCGTAATCTTTGACTATTCAATTTGTATGCTGAGTAAATAATCTGAGAAGCTGGATTATAAGAAGAATGTGGCATCAGAATTGGAGGCAGGCTCACTAACAACCTGCAATATACAGACAATACAATCTTGTTAGCTAAAAGTGAAGAGGACTTAAAATATTTACTGATTAAAATCAAAGATCACAGCCTTCAGTAAGAGTTACACCTCAATGTAAAGAAAATAAACATTCTCACAACTGGGCCAATAACATCATGAAAACTGGAGAAAAGATTGAAGTTGTCATTTTTGCTTGGATCAACTATCAACACTCATAGAAGCAGCTGTTAAGAAATTAAAGAACATACTGCATTAGGCGAATCAAAGACCTCTTCAGAGTGTTCAAAAGCAAACAAAGGTGTCAATTTGAGGACTAAGATATGCCTGACCCAAGTCATGGTATTTCCAATAACTTCATATGCATGTGAATGTTGTGCAATGAATAAGTAAGAATTACAGTTATGGTGTTGGATAAGAATATTAAAAATACCACGAACTGCCAGATGAATAAATACATCTGTCTTGGAAGAAGTACAGTCAGAATGCTCCTTAGGAGAAGACAGGATGACAAGACTGTCTCTCATGCTTCGGACATGTTATCATGCTTGGCAGAATGAAAGATCAGGAAAATAAGAGGAAGACTTCCAACAATACTGATTGGCACAGTGGCAGCAGCAATGAGTTTAAGTATAGCAACCATTTTGAGGATGGCTCAGGACTGAGCAGTGTCGTTAAGTTATGCATAGAGTCACTATGAGTCAGTACAGACTTGAAGGCACCTAAAAAAAACAATATTACATTCAATAGCCACTTGCAAACATGTTTATATTCCAATGTGTTTCACTTTTTCTAATTCAAGAGAAGTCAACACATTCCTTATATAAACCTGGAAGCTTTTCATCAGTTTTTCAGAGCAGAGCTGTAGAATTTACTTTTTAATTATTTTTATATTTTATTGGCTGCTGAACTATGAGGACAGCTGCTAAAATGAAATGCTCCATCACTTGGACCTCATGGGTCCCTTACCCAGAACTTCACAAATACATAATCATTTAGCCAGGTAAGATAAATATTTGATCCATTTTATTAATTAACATAAAGAAGCAAGATGCTATTTGGATATAAACGACTTGATTAATCAATGTCTGTTTGAAGGGTGAACATATCACACTGTCCTTTTAACACACTTTAATTACTCTGGTGGCACAATAGGATTAGCACTGGACAGTTAACAACAAGGTTGGCGATTCAAACCCACCTGTTGCTCCATGAAGAAAGATGAGGCTTTATGTTCTCATAAAGAAAATAAATTCCTGGTATGGCATGTAGGATACACCCTGGAGTTCAAGGTCATTTGAATGGAAAGGTCAGTTTTTCAGACTCACCACTGCTCCTCAGAAACCCTATCTATATGAGGTCGCTATGAGTCTGCACCAACTGGACGGCACTGATCAGCATTACTAGGAGTTGGAATGGACTTGATGTCAGTGGGTTTGGTTTTGGGTGGGTTAATTATCCACACAGTTAGACTCCACTTAGAGAGTATCTACAGGAAAAAGATCTGGGACTGTGAAGATTGGAGAAGCTCTACTCTGTCACATGGGATCACTATGAATTGAAAACAACTTGATGGCACTGAACAACAATTCCTATCTGTTTAATCATTGCATCCTCCATTATTAGACATGATCATTCTACATAGGTTAAAGGTGCATGGAAGCTCATCCTATATAGAAGTCTCCAATCCCTGATAGCATTTCAGAATTCTCATTTACTGCTGAACAACCAGACTTTTCCTGTGGAAATAAAGTCTTTCCTTGTTTGACTGCAAAATGCCCTTCTAACTTCAATATGTGCCATTCTATCTGTTACAAATTATAAATCATGCAATTATAAAACCAATTGTCAAATCTGACCATGATATGCTTGGAGAGAAAGTTGAAAGGGGACTTCTTGAGTTCCAAACTTAGAAAAAGCCTATAAAGAAAATGTAAACCTCCTTGGTTTGGGAACTATCTCTGAAATAATAGTATTGTATCAGAGAATAATGAGAGAGTGACACAATTTTTGCCAACATATGAGGATACTGGAACATAAAGTGAGATACACTTAATGTGTAAATGAATGAGCATAACACATTCTTAAGCATTATTCATAATGGATAAAAAAGTTACTGTATGTTCTTTAAATTAATAGATTATTTTTGAAACATCAAATTTCAATAAATACTTGTTGAGTTGATAAAGTTATGCTTAGTAATAGTTTTATATATATGTCTAATAATAGAAAAATTCAAAAGTTCCCCAAAATGTGTCATTACTTTAAAGTGCCAATTAACATAGCGATAAAAGAAATACTTAATTTTCCTTAGTAAATGTGATATTTTTGAGTATCTCTTGGAATAGTTCATGGTAAACATGCCTTTACAAAATAATTTTAATATGTTACTTATTTTATAATTTCAAGAAAATTTAGACAATTTTAGAGACACATCACTGAACGACATAACTGAAGGTTAACAGGTCTACTATAATCAAGCCATTTTTTCCAACAATTGCTGCAACTTCTTTTAGAAAAGGCAATTTAAAAATAGAGCTTGAATTTGTGATGACTTTAAAACATTTTTAAATGACATGGCAATAGAGCTGCATATCTTGTTTGACAAGTTATGCAAGCTGTATAGCCTCAAAGAATTACAATTTCTTTTTTTTCCCCTATGTGATTACTTGGCAAGAGGGGGATTGCTTTTGGACTGTACAATACCCAGGAGAGGACTGTAATTCCATTTTCAAATGCGCCAGCATCTTAGTAAGGGTCTGTCCATCTTTCTGTGAGCTTGAATGACAAGCTAGATATCTCTGGGAGAGGATAAAAATAGCTTGCTCAAGATGATCCCTGCTTAATAAAGACATTAGGATCAATTACAGCTTGGGGAGGAAAAGCTAAAACTTAATTATATAGAGATGTGTAGGTGAATGAAAACATCTCAGTGTTTACTGAAAACACAACTGACACACCATTATGCTATTTAAACATAAAGAAATTGTGGCTTTGTAAGTCTGTTATTAAAATGGGCAATTAACCAATTAACATATAATTAGTATCTATTTCAGCTCTGCAGTAGTAATACCGCATTCATGTTTCAAAGATAACTTGACATTTCTGACTTAATGATCTTTGCCTTTCATTACATGTATGAAAAAAATAATAATGAGAAAACATCCTCTGCTAAACATAGTGTTGGATTATTAGAAAGGGTTTGGTAATATTCCCAGCTTCATCACTTTCAATTCTCTTTATGTCAAGCTCAGAACTGAGTATTTTATTTTGTCTGTCAGTTTGTTGTACAGTGGTGGCTTGTGTATTGCTGTGATTCTGGAAGCTATGCCACAAGTATTCAAAACCCCAGCGGGGTTACCCATCAATGACGTGGATTGACACAGTGGTAGGAGCAATTGTCTCAGGTGTGGCATTGAATGTGAGGTTGGCAAAGGACTGGGCAGTGTTTCATTCTGTTGAGCACAGGGTCACTATGAGCTGGTACCGACTCGATGGCATCTAACAACAAAGAAATTACTGTAGTACTTAAATATAAGTTTATCAGTGTCCTGACTTCTTCATGAAAAATTTCCAGTTCAGAGTGTCCTAGTGGAAAGGAAAGGCTGTGAGACAGGTTTAGCCTTCTTTTAGGGAATATTTCCTATTCAAGTCAATCCAACACTGCTGCTCTAGGGAGGGCCTGAGAAAGGTAATGGAGGGGAATTATGAAACTGGTGTCACAGTGGTTAAGCACTGGACAGCTAACCAAAAAGATCAGTAAGTAGTTTGAGCCTATCTGCCACTCCACAGGATTAAGATATGCTTGTCTACTTCTGTAAAGATTTAAAACCTTGGGGATGTTACGGGTGCAGTTCTGCTCTGTCCTATGTGGATTCCTGTTGAGTCAGAATTGATTTAAATTTAGAGTTTGGCTTGGTTTTCATTTGCTTTTGTTCAGCTCTAGAGTCTAACTGCCTGTCTTGCAAGCTCATCGCCCTCTGCCTCTTTTTTTAAAAATCAACTCTGTAACATACCTGTTCTTTGTTGCTTTTATTAAGTGTCTGTGAGTCAGTTCCGACCCATAGCAACTGAACTGTTTTCCAGGGAGAGGCTGGTGGGTTTGAATGCCGACATTTTGGTTAAACCTAGCATCTGCTAATTAAATTGTTAGTTTAAATAGTTTAAGTAGTATTTGGTTATTTAAATAATTAATTAGATCAGGTATCTACTGGATTAAGTTGTATTTAGTAGTTAGATTGTTGTTGTTGTTGTTGTTAAGTGCCGTCGAGTCGGTTCCGACCCATAGCGACCCTGTACTGGGTTTCCGAGGGTGTAAATCTTTACGGGAGTAGAAAGCCTCATCTTTCTCCCCCGGAGCGACTGGTAGTTTCGAACCACTGACCTTAAGGTTCGCAGCCCGATTCGTAACCACTACGCTACCAGAGTAGTTAGATTAGGTAACACTTTATTATGTTTTATCTTATATATGGTAGTTAAACTGAGAAATCAATATTTTGCTAATTACTTAACCTGTGTAAATGATATAGAGTAACCAAACTTCAAATAGTTGGTTTAAAAATAAACAAAGAAACCCACAAACACAAATATACTTTCTCACAGACTTTTCAGGAGACTAAAAGTCTGAATGTATGGCACCGGTTATAATAGAGAACTTTCTCCATCAGCTGTCTTTCAGCATTTCACATTTCATGATGGTCTCTGTGTGCATCTATCTTCCCTATTTGTGCTTGTTCCTATGTTGAATCTGCTCTTTGTCTAACTCAGAGGTGATTAGGGTTAAGATACACTCTAGATTTACATGACCTCCTTAACATAACAAGGAAAACCCTGTTCCCAATGGATCCTAGCTATAGGTATGGTGGTAGTGGTGGTATAGGCTGTGAGTCAGTTTCAACTCATAGCAACCCTGCATAGGGTTTCCAAGACTATAAATCTTCATGGAAGCAGAAAGCCTCATCTTTCTCCTGTGGAACAGCTGGTAGTTTTGAATTGCTGACATTGCTGTTATCAGCCCAACTTGTAACCACTATGCTCTAAGCCTTTACGGGAGCAGAAAACTTTGTCTTTCCCCCACAGAACTGTTGGTAGTATCTACAGGTATAGGAGTTAGGATTTCAAAACTTATTCTTTGAAAGGCACAATGCAATGTATAATATGATCCCATCACTAAATTCTAGTTTCCTCATCTATAAAACAGGAATAGTAATATTACCTATACCAGAGGATTGCTATGAAGGTCAAATGAGATTATTACAATATTTAGATATACCTGATACACATTTAAAGCTGAATCACATTTAGTTTTGTTGTTTTCATTGCTGTTGTTACTATGATAAGGAGCTCCGAGAATGTTTCATCTTTTTGATGCTTGTCTCTTTGTTTGTATGTGCATATGTGTGCATACATATTTCTGAATACCAAATACCACACATCAAGTCTCTATCCTGACTTTTTACAGTAGTCAATTACAGAAGCAGATATCTTCATTTTGTAAGGTCATGGCTGAACTAGAATGTCTTAAGGTTTTACACACTGCTTCTCTGTCACAACGCCATAAGTTCAAGTGGCGTATTGATTAGTAACATTTCCATGTCTGGCTATAGAAAAGCAATTACACAAGGGATGAAAGTAAGAGACAAATTAAAGAGGATGAAACTGACTTTCAACTTAACAGTTAAAACATATTTCATCATTTGAAGAGAGAAAAGAAAAATCAAAGAAGCTTGTCTCAGATTGTAAAACTCAAAACTTTTCAATTATTTAGTTATATCAGGTAGAACTGTGTTGTGCTTCATCTTTCTCCCAAGGAGTGGATGGTGGACTTGAACTGCTGACCTTTCAGTTAGCAGCCCAATGAGTAATCAGCTACACTACCTGGGTTACTAAGACTAATTTCAATAAATGATCAAAAGCAATTTTTGTTTTACTTTTACTTCTGAAGCAAAAATTAATGTCTTCTTTGGTATGGCGTTGTAGGTGAATGCGCTGGACTGCAAAGTTGGTTTGAACTGCAAGGTCAGTGGTTCAAGCTCACCAGATGCTCCTTGGAAAGCCTATACAGCATTACTATGGGTTGGAACCTACTCAATGACACTTAACAACAACAATTCTTTATTTATGACCAGGCTAAGTATTTTTGACAATAAGGAGTCTTAGTGGTTAAGCATTCAGGTGCTAACATAAAGGTCTGATGTTCATACCCACACACCAGCTCTTCCAAGGGAGAAAGCTGTGGCAGTCTGTTTCTGTATAGCCTTGGAAACCCCATATTGTCCCTGCTTTGTCCTATATGCTCACTATGTCCTAGTTGTCTCATTATTTTTTAGAGTACATTTCAAGAGCCATTAGTATTTCAGTTGGATTCAGAATACAAAATAATTTGAGAATTTTGCACTTGTTACTTAAATATGTGGTATTTATAGTTAAGATAGTGAGTTGTTGTTAAATGTCAGCAATCCCGTGTAGGGTTTGTAAGGAACAGCTGTTGGGGACCTGCTACCTTGTGCTTGCTTATCAGTCCAGTGCTTATCTTACAGTATCATCTAAGGACCCCTAAGATAGTGAGAGAAATGCTGTTTTGTGACAATGCTACAAGAATAAGCCAATCTAGGTCTCTTTTGATTTACCAATGAGAAATTAATTTATATTATTTCCAATTATAGCTTCTTACTAATAACACATTTCACAAAGTATGTTTTACAATATATAATCTAGAAGTTTAACATTTTCAAAGCCTAAAAAAGTCTGATGAGTTGTAAATTGTTAACTGTAATTTTTGTTTTGTTTTGTTTTTTCAAATGAATATACTACAAATATTTTATTTGTATATTAAGGAAAACTACCAAACAGTGTTCAGCAAGATGAGAGGGAGGGAGGAAAGACGTGTGATGCTGTGGGTTAATGTGCTGGACTACAAAGTTAGTTTGAAGTACAAGGTTGGCAGTTCAACCTCATCAGCTGCTCCCTGGAAACCCTATCCAGGTTTGCTATGAGTCAACAACTGCTACTATATATTGCATAATATGTAGGTCTTTAACATTTTTTTTGTTTTTTATACCCCAGAGCTAAAAGCAAAGTATTACAATATTTTATATAACTTATTTTTATCTACCAAAAATATGTAGAGAATAAGTAAGTCCTTTAGGATGTTTTATGTATGTAAAACATTTTGTTTGGAGTACTTCTCTTCATCTTTTCATTTTCACATACAAATTTACTTATTTCTACATTAACAAAGGAAAATATGAAAGGGCATGAAAAGACAGCATTCTGCTTAACTTGAATCAACTATACCATTTTGATAGTGTTCCAGAATTAAATAAACATTTAATTAAAATATTGAATGTCTATATAATAATACATACAAAGGGTAAGTCAAAAAGTATTGCTTTTACAGTTCCAGTTCATATATGCTTTGGTTTATTCCAAGAAAAACATGTCAAAACATCTTTCTTATCAGTGGATGGCTGCAGACATGTTCTCTCAGTAGCACACATTTCTTAGTCTCTTTGGAGTAGAGTCTTTCAAAAATAGGTCCAATCAAACCAGTGGTCTCTAAGGGAATCTGCTGGGTCAGCTAAATTCAAAGAAGAGAGTTCACCTCAGAAGGTGATGACAACTGCTTTTTGGAATTCCAAAAGGGAGCATCTTAATAGATTCTTTTTTTTTTAAGAACACAGGACAATCCCAGGGGGCTTATTTGGTAGAAGTTTTAAGAAAATTGAAAACTGCATTGGTAAGGAAAAGACTAGGAAAGTTGCAACAAGTAATCTTGGCCCATTATGATCACGAACTTCTCATTCTACAAGGGTAGCGAGGACTATTGTGGTGTAGTGAATTATCTAATGTCTCTTCAAGTCATAGTCTGTAACTCCCACCAAACAACGGTTCTGCCCTGCTGGATCTGGGTAAGATAAGGTGGGAAAAGATACTGATAGGATGACATGATTCAGCTGTATTAATTGTTATTGTAAAAACTTAAAACTCTAGCATGGGCTTAAAATAACCCATTTCAGAAAAAGGAGAGAGGAATTTCATTAAGAAGAAAGAGGAGTGGATTGTGTCCTTTGAACCCCCAAATCTCTGTGCATTGAACCTCTTTGACTCAGGGACAGAAAGTTGTGACACTGGACGAGTGGTAAAGGAGCAGCAGGAGCAGAACCAAGCACGAGACAGAGCAGGGCACCCATGGAGCCAGTAAAGCTGATTGACTTTGGGCAGGAAGCTTTCTTTTAGATTGGGATGCCTCCAAGTACTTAAGTGGGTAGCTAGGTTTGCTGACCCATGGAACTGGAGTCGAATACCATCAGGCTAAGATTTATGGTAGAGTGATGTGTCTGGTGGATATTTATCAGCAACTGACTGGAAAAACTGTGTCCTGAGCATTTCTGACCCCAAGTTGTAACCTGTTAACATCTCTATTAACTCCAGTACTCAGAGTTTGGTGTCCAATTCCTGTGTGGCTGTTGCAATGGATTATCAAATCTCTCTGAAGAGTAGAGAGGATTGTGGGAACCATGGTTTAGTTCACTTTTTGCAACTGTCCTATGGAATTTTTTTTCACCTGGAAACTTTACCCCATTCATGCTACAGCCCTGTTCTTGCCCTCTCAGACTCCGTTTTGTTTCCAAAACTGAAATAATATTTAAAATCAATGAAGAGAGTAGAATTCATTGAGAAAAGGCACAGAGATGGAAATATCATCTTCAGAAGTGTATAGACCTACATGGAGAATAAGTAGGGAAACAATACTTTCACATCTAATTTTTTGTTTAATAAAGTATTTTGTAGCAATACTTTTTGAGTTATTATAGTATATAATTCCCTTTATGTGTATATATACAATTATATGTATGAAAGTGTGTATAGAAATATACATACATACTTGCATGCACTTGTTACCACATGTGTATATTCAAAGGGATTTCAAAGAGTTTATGAAAATGGAATTAAAATATAAAGTAATTTTCCATGAACTTTTTGAAGCTTCCTAATACATGAAAACTAGTTTCATGGGCTCAAAGAATTGATATTTCATTTGTAATTTCCATTCAATTATAATCACCTCTCAAACTTCTGAAAAAGTGGTCATAAATGGTCCTTCTGTTTCATTTCCTTCTTTCAAACCTTTTAAACTTTTACAATATAAAAACATCATTTTTATATTTTATATTTTATATCTTACAATATAAAAACATCATCAGTGAGAAAATGGAAAAATAACATTGATACATTAGGATTGTTTTTGTTTATTGTGGAGTCAGTTCCAACTTCTAGTAACGCTGTATAGGTTTTCCAAGAATGTAAATCTTTACTAGAGCAGAAAGTTTCATCTTTTTACATGGCGTAGCTGTGGACTCAAACTACCAACCTTGTAGTTAGGAGTCCAGTGTTTACCCTACAGAGCCACAACATTGTATAATGGAATTGTTGTTGTTAAGTGCCATTGAGTTTGTTCTGACTCATAATGGCTCTGTATAGGGTTTCTTAGGAGCAGCTGGTGGGTTTGAACCTTGTGGTTCACCTACGCAACACACTAGGAATCTGTATACGCTGATCCTACGCAACACACTAGGAATCTGTATAATGGGCTATCAGCCAAAATATTAAAAAAGAATTAATTTCTGATAAATGCAATAGCATTAATGAATCTTAAAAATCATAATGTTAAGAGAAAGAGATCAGAAACAAAAGAGTTTGCATAATGTATTCCTCAATTTTATGAAGTTGAAAACCAGGGAACAATAACTTAGGGTAATAAAGTCAGAAGAGTGGTGTTCTATATGGGAAAAGAGTGGGAATTGAATGTAAGTAGGCACAAATAAATTTTCGGTGGTATGAAAATGTCCTATATCTTGGTAACATTTGCTGACCCTCCACTTTACAAAGCATGATGTTCTTCTCCAGGGACTGGTCCCTTATGATAACAGGTCCAAAGTGCAAGAGACAAATCTAACCATACTTACTTTTAGGAAGCATTCTGGTTGTACTTCTTCCGAGACAGATTTGTTTGTTCCTCTGTCAGTTCATGGTGCTTTCAATATTCTTGCCAACACCATCATTCAACTGAATTAGCAAGTTAGTTATCTCTTTAGAGATTTATTACTTTCATTTTCTGTTAACAGCTTTGACCTGGCCGTTACAACCATCAGATATCACTGGAGATTTTCAGTTTACAGACAAGCAATAAAATAAAATTTTGTCCTATGTGACAAATAACTGAAATATCACATAAAATGATACAATTTCTACTCACCTATTTTGAAAATTCAAAAGAGAAAATGTCCAAATGCCTTCCTTTTGAAAGCATGGGAGATATGTTGTACGCTTATTTTAAAAACCTCATAACATGCAATACAACGATATGCACAGAGTAGATAATGAAATACTATTTGTTTATTTAACTGGTTTTATATAATCATTCAGTTCTTACAATTAACAACCTATCTCAGAAATGGACTGTCAAGTGACTTAGAAAATGATCTGGGTGACATTTCATGATGCAGAAGAATTCTATTTAGCAAATATATATTTATTTAGTATTAATTGATGTAATTGACACCTGGGGTACTAATGGAAGCAGATGCAGGTCACTAACACTCCAGTTATATAGTATGAGGCTTTCAAAAACAAAAATAATCCCTGCCTTTAAACCAATGATTTTCCAGCTTTAAAGTGTGTGAAGGGGTCTTGTGGGGATAATAAAAATATAAACTCTGATTTGGGTCAGGTCAGGTTTGCGTTCAGAGATTCTACATTTTTAATAAGTCACCAGAAACTGCCCAGGCCACTGTAACATGGTCCATTGTTTGAGTGTTGTTGTTAAGTGCTATGGAGTTTGTTCTACTCAGTGACACTATGCACAACAGCATGAAACAATGCCTTGCCCTGTTCCAGCCTCACAATTGTTATGTTTGAGCCCATTGTTACTGCCACTGTGTCAATCCATCTCACTGAGTAGCAAATCCTTAGTACATCTGTGCATGGGATGAGTAGGAACTCAGAAGAAGGAAGGAGGAAAGTCATTTTCTAAAGGGCAGGCACCCTGCAATTTGAAAAACTGTCCATCACTGTCAGTCAATACTTAACTGAGAGATTCTGCTATGCAAATCCTGATATTCAGTGCTCTGGGGAATAAAAAAGGAGACAGAAGACATGCTCTCTGACCTCAAGTTACTAACTCCATTTCCAGAGACAAGATGTGACAAAAAAAAAAAAAAAAAAAAATGCAGAAGGACTCCAACAAAAACAAATAGCTGTATTAACCTACTCTGAATAATGAGTTCCAAATGTTTCACAAATACTGAGGGATCATGTGAGGTGAATGACTCTGGATGACATTTGAGGAGATGTAATATAAGGCTTGCATTTTAACTGGTGGAGAAGAGGGTTATACACTTCAAAGAAGAGAGATATCATTTGTGAAAGCCCAGAGATGGAAGCCAGGAAATCCAACTCCAGGTGCAATGAGCTGACTTGACTATTGAAAGGCCAAGGTTGGTGTGATAAGAAATAAAAGTTATTTCAGAGATAGTAGCTAACTTATTGAAAATTAGTAAGTAATAAATGTATTTGTTGTTTTCTGAACAACAATAACAAAGACATGATTTAAATACGGCATGGAATAGATTGTAAAAAAGAGTCTAGAAATAGAAAGATAACATAAGACATTTGCGGTTACTTGAAACCCATGGCAATTAAGGTCTGGAATAGAATTCTGACCATAGAAGTTAGGAGAAATGTTGTTAGACAGGAAATGTCAACATCCTCCTGACCCTACACAAAATGATAAAGTACATAGATTATTTCAAGTATCCCTGACAACTCTTTGTGGTAAGTTTCTCCCATTTTCTGCACTCTCTTTGCCAAAAATGTAATGCTATTCTATGCTCCTTGTGTCAAAAGAAAGTGAAAAATAGCACACATGCCGTAGAAAGTATTGGTTTAAGGTTATCCTTCTGAGCAATAGTTAACACATCTAAAAATCTCAGATATTTCAGAAGTTCTTAAAGTAAATAATTAATTTGAAATGCCATCCTGTTCTGCAGGTGAAATAAATATGGGAGTCACTTCCTTCTTGTTACCAAGACGTGTTTTTCTTTTTGTGAAGTGGTATGGAAAATCACTGATTTCAGAATCACAAAATGTGCATTTTGGCTGCAAGTTCCCCAGTAATTCAGCTCTGCCATGTTTAGAAAACGGTTGACGTTTGCAGGTCTCAGTTTCCTGTTCTGTAAAGTAGCAAATGATAACTTACCTACTGACTGTCAGGATTGTTATGAGGATAAATCTTGAGAAAAAGGTCACTTAATAGAAGTTAATAGTCTTTGAAAAAAAAGTTCAATTGTGACAAAATTGACAATCAGGAATTTTATTAAATGCTTATGCTTTTAGAAAAATAGAGTCTTTGTTCTAAACTTATTCTATTATACATGGATAAGAAATAAGTCCAATGTTTAGTTCTGTTGTACATAGGGTTGTTATGTGTCATACCCAACACAACAGCACCTAACAACACTCAAACTAGTAATGGCAACTGATATAGTGTAGATTTGGTAATTATTCTCTTGAATTATTAATTTAAATCCTGAGATCATATTACCTACCAGGATATTAGTTTTGAAGCAGAAAACCAGAGGATTTAGATTGAATTAAGAAGTTTGCCCATTAATGAACTTTTTGGAAAAATACAAATAAAAGAATTAGATTCAGAAAAGAATAAAAAAATCTTAATGTGTCTGAACAATAATAAACTAAAAAGGATTTCTAAACATTTCCTTTAAAATTACTTAGTGCTTATTTGTATTAATCACTTTTCAAGTTAGTCAATTTTGTGTATATAGTCCACTTTGTTAGAGTCAATTTATAGACTATAGGTTTTTTTCAAGTTAGTCAATTTTGTATGTATTTGCAAAATTGCCTAATTTGAAAAAATTCGTAGCTATACAAAGAGGAATCAAGTGATTTTAAATGAAACCTTTGGGTATATATATATATATATAGCCTGCTGCATACCAACACTGTCCTAAGGTATACATAGAAGAATAGAAGGAGCTCTAACCTCAAGGAAATTTCCACAGAATTCTTTATAAAATTAATTTTTTTTTTTTTTTTATGATTTAGTTGAGTTCTTACATCAAATTTTGCTATACTAAAATTTAAGGACATACATTTATATTAATTAACACTACTTTATAGTATAAACTTTAATGATAATTGTAGACCTGTAAAAAACACTTTTTAATTTTATTTTCTAAGTAGTTTTACTCTCCAAATATATTTAAATGTTGGTGTGGCACTGTGGGATAATGGTCAGTTTAACCCACAAGGTCAGTGGTTCATACTCACCAGCCACTCCTTGGAAACCTATTAAAAGTCACTATGAGTCTGAACTGAACCTGCCAGCACTTAACAACACAACAACAACAAAATATAAGTAATACTTTAAAATAATACTATTTTCATAGACTCTACAAAGTTGTGTTTACCATCAAACTGATTTTATGAAATTGATTTCTTTCTAACTTATAATAAATCATAGTGAAAATTATTGCAAATTTAGCACAACCTTTTTGTTTGTAATTAGAAAAATATTTCCTGTTAGTTAAAATGACAGATTTTTTCTGTGTTCTCATGAACGAACAGCTTTGACACATCCATTCATTAGACTCAGTTTCTGCCTTAAGAAATAGCTACCTGGAAGAGTATCCATTACTTTGACCTCTGATATTATGGGTCCATCCATGGCCCTTTTCTATAAAATCCTAAAATGCTTGATCTAAAACCCTAATATTGCTTCATTCAGTAGTTGTTTTTGATGGTGATGATCCCTGAAATTGAGAAATTTAGGCATTTTCTATCTGAGACAACTATATATCAGAAGGCTGAAATGAACTCAAATGGCAAAAAAAGAAAACTGCGCAAGTATTGCCTCTATGCTATGGACTCAAAATAATCTGAAATAGGCTGGTTTTCTCACACTTATTGTCAACGCTCCCCACCAAAAAATGCTGCCATTGTTGTTATCATCATCATCACTATCACTATACATTTGAAGCTGCAGTCAGTCACTACATACAAATTTTCTCTTGTTTTATGTTATCTAGTTTTACTTAAACAGATATGCAATTTTTCCTGAAAGGGATTTGTGTAGGTTGCAGTGATTTGCAAGCCTCAAGGGAATTCTGTTAATGGATATAGATTTATAGCTAGGCAAGGCAGATGAGGCGAGGCAATTTACTTTTATGTTTTAAAATAACAACAAACACTAGCAAGTATATGTCACATTAGTCCTCTATTTGAGGACTAATATAATAGAGTAAAAATAACTTGTGATTTGGGATCAGAAAATCTGAGTTTGAATTCTAAAATGATGTCTATGAACTGTTTCTACAATCAAGTGACTTTGAGCTAATGTTTCCTCATGTGTAAAGTGGATGCAAAAATGGTGTGTGGACAGTGTCTGACCTCCTCCAACTTCACAAGAGGGAAAGAAAACCACATTCCCCATCAGCCAAAGGTTGATTCCTGTGAGCCTGAGTGTCAAACATAGAAGCACTCATCCTCAATCGGTCAATGGATGAGGAATTCTGTCACTTTCTGCAACTGCCTCACTTGCTGCCTCTGCTGTCTGCACCACTTCACCATGTAGGAAATTTAGGATCCAAAGGTCACACTGATCTGTGTTTCTTCTTTCTGCTTCTGAGATGGCTTATCTTAAACCCAGTTTATTGACAAAACTAACCAATTCCCATATTAGCATCCCACATGCCTTGTTTCCCTGGTCCCATCAATCATTTAGTGGGAATTTCTAAGACTTTGGATAGAAGTCTGTCAGTTTGTTGTATTGTTGTTGTTTTATGTCAAGCTTTGATGGTGGAAGCTATGACATTGGTATTTTAAATACCAACAGGGTCAACCATAGTGAAAGGTCTAACAGAGCTTGCAGACTAAGACAGATGAGAAAGAAGGAAGGACAGACCGTTTCTGAATGGCTAGCCACTGAAAACCTTACAAAATAGCAGTGGAACATTATCTGATATAGTGTCAGAAAAAGAGCCTTTCAGGTTGGAAGGAATTTTAAAAAAGACTGGAAAAGTGCTGCCTCCTCAAATAGAATTGATCATAATGATCTAAATAGAGCAAAGCTTTTGAGACCTTTATTTGCTGATGAGACATAACTCAAAATGAGACGAAAGAGCTGCAAACACCCATTAATGGCTGGAACTTGTAAAATGTGAAGTATGAGTCTAGTAAAATTGTTGTTGTTGTTAAATGCCATTGAGTTGGTTCCGCTAGGAAAATTAGAAGTCTCAAAAGTGAAATCGAATGTATAAATGTTGGTATCTTAGACAATGGTGGGCTGATATGAGCAGATAATTTTTGCATTTTGAGTTTGACAATCATATGGTTAACTATGTCAGGAATGACAACCTGAAGAGCGATGTTTTCACATTCATCATCAAAAAGAACACTTTCTGAGAATAACACAGGACTGGGCAGTGGTTTGTTCTGCTCTTCATAGGGTTGCTTTGAGTAGCAACTGACTCGACTCAATGGCACCTATCAACAAAAACAGCAACAGGGTTTGCATAGCCATGTGAATGAAACTCACTGTACCAGAGTGGGCATGATAATAATATCTACTACACAATGTTATTGTGAAATTTACAAAAATCATATTCTATGCATATTTGTTATTACAATATATTTGTCACCTATCCCTTTAAGTATTTAGAAGTGGAAAAAAGTTATACATGTGAATGTATTTTATAAACTCAAAGCCACTGTCTACTTCTATGTTTACATTTCTATCTGTAGTGGTAGCCTCAGCTGTGTTATGTTAGGAAGGCAAAGATGGAAATGAATTCATTTTTATTGGTCCATCAATATCTTTGGCAGGATAAACTGAATAAAATAATAAATGAAAATTAATGTTTTAGTGAGATGAAGAATATAGTTTAACATAGTTTCCTTGTTGGAGAGAAATTTCCTAATTTCTATTTGGTGTGGTGCTGAAGGTTAATTCTCTGGACTGCAAGGTCGGTTTGAACCACAAGGTCAGTGGTTCAAGTTCACCAGCCACTCCTTGGAAACCCTATGCAGGGTCACTACAAGTCAGAACTGACTTGATGGCACATAACAGCAGCAAATATGCCTTTAGTCTTAGCCAGTTCCTCTGAGACACACCATGAAACCAGAATGACTGCCTGGAACTCTAGTCCCCAGCTATGGCTGCTAAGACATTAAGGATAGAATCTCAAGTTAAATTCTATAACTACTTACGCTTTTTGACAAATAAAACCTTCTGAAAAAGGAAAACAGCTGTTTAAGTCAATCATGTTTAAAAGCAAAAAGACCTCTATGTTTTAAAACAATTGATCCAACTATCTGTAATTCTTAATGACATAATATTGTGAGTCTTTTAAGGAGCCCTGATAGCATAGAGGATTATGAACTGGGTAGTTAACCACAAGGTCAGTTCAAATCTACAGTTTCTCCGAGGCAGAAAGATGAGGCATTCTGTTCCCATAAAGATTTACAGTCTTGGAAACCCTATACAGGGTAACTATGAGTCAGAACTGATTTAATGGTGCACAACCACCACCACCACCACGAATCTATTACAGATAATTTCATATTCAGTTCTCAGGAATTTTTAACAGAGAATTTTACAACTAAGTGCTGCTGGAGGGGACTTAGCTATCTACACAATGACCATTATTACCAAATGGATGAATTGTCTGATGAAGAGTGCTGAGCTGAGTCTTTATACTGTAGCCCACTCTTTTTTTTTTTTTTTTCCTTAATCTAAAAAGCATAGTTCTCAGATCATGGTACAATAGGGTTATAATCCATTAAATTTTAATATTAAATTTTAGAATTTTACCATTTGTCAATATTTTAATGCTTTAAATATGGGTAAATTAGGAGAGTAATATCATAGTCTAGCACTTCCAAGGTAATGAAACATGTACTTTGCAAGTTTCATGTTCATGCTTTTATTATCACAATTCTTAACTTTCCCAGACAGGGTCTGTGATTATCCAAATAGGAATATCTAGTTGTAGGAAAGCTTTTAATAATTTGTATTAATAAAAAGTAATACTAAATTGCAATTGTCAGGCTATCTTATTTTTCCTTGAAATAAAAATGCATAGCTTTTAATTGTTGTAACAATTATATCTTTAATTAAAGTATCTGAAAAATTGGTATTTTATTAATATATTCATGGATATTATCTTAATTTCTATTCATTTAATTTGGTAAGCTGACTTTATACTTAATTACTTGTTTTATTTTTTTCACATGAACACTTATAAATCATTTAGAAGAATAATTGAAAAGCATGGATTGCCCACACATGTGAAAATCCTGGTTGTCTGCTTCCTTCATTGGCTTTGAAAACAAAATAGCATCAACAAGGGGGTATTCAGTTTTCCGATTCAAAATCTTAAAAAAGGTATTTATGTTGTATAAATGCTCAAAGTTTCTTTTAGATTTCATGATTGTGTTGTTTTTCTGGTTAGATTTATTCCTAAGTATTTGGACTCATATGTGGCACTCTAGGATCAGCACTGACCTTCAAACCCACCAGCTACTTCTTGGAAACTCTAGGGTTATATGAGTTGGAATTGACTCAATGGCACTTAACAATACAAACAATTTCATCTTTTGGATGGCTATTGCAAATGGTATTGCTTGCCTAATACCCTTTTCAGGGCTATCTTTATTAGCATATAGTAATCCAACTGAATTTTATATATTGATCTTGTACCTTGCCACTTTGCTGAATCTTTCAATTAATTCCAATAATTTTCTTGCTGATTCTTTGGGAATTTTCTATGATAGGTTCATATCATGCACAAATAGAGGGTGTTTTACTCCTTCTTTGCCAATTTGGATGCTTTTAATTTTCATTTCTTGCCTTATTTGTCTGGCTAAGACTTGTATCTTGAAAAGGAGTGGTGATAAAGGGAATCCTTCTCTGGTTCTTGTTCACAAAGAGAATGATTTCAGTTTATCTCCAATGAGAATAATGTTGACTGTTGGATTAGTATATGTGCTCTTAATTATGTTGAGGAATTTCCTTTCAATGCCTACTTGGTGTTGAGTGTTTTTATCAGGAATGGATGATGGATTTTGTCAAATGTCTTTTCTGCATCAACAGATATGCTCATGTGGTTCTTTTCCATTGTTTAAATTTATATGGTGGATTATGTTGATTGTTTTCCAATACTGAACCATTTTCATATCCCTGTAATGAATCCGACTTGGTCATGATGTTTTGTTTTTATTATGTTGTTGAATTCTATTGACTAGTATTTTGTCAAGAATTTTTGCATCTAGGTTCATGAGGGATATTAGTCTATATATTTTTTTAGTCTTTGCCTGATTTTGGTATGAGGGTTAGGTTTACTTCATAAAATGTGTTCAAAATTTTCCATCTTTTTCTTTGTTTTGGAATAGTTTGAGTAAAATTAGTGTTAATTCTCTCTGAATATTTGGTAAAAGTCACCAATACAATGAACTGTACCTGGACTTTTTTTTGTTGAGATTTTTATAGTAGCCTGATCAATTTCTTTTTCTGTTATGTTGTTGTTGTTGTTAAGTGTTGGTTCAGTTCCTGACTCATAGAAACACAGTGTAGGGTTTCTAAGAAGGGACTGGTGAATTTGAACTGCCAACTTTGTGGTCCAAACTGACCTTGTGGTCCTGCACTTACCCTATAGCACCACAGGTTTGTGCAACTTTTCTACTTCACTCTGTGTTAGTTTAGGTATATTATGTTTTTCTAAAATTTTATCTAGTTCTTCTAGATTTTCAAATTTATTGGATTTTACTTTTTAAAAGTTTTGTGATAGTATTATTTTTATTTCAGTTGTGATGGCACACATATAACTTCTTAGGCATGTTATTTGCACTTCTCTCTCTTTTGTTATATTTGCCAGTGCTTTGTCCTTCTTCACAATTGTTGTTATGCTTACACTCATTGCTGCTGCCCCTATGTTAATCTATGTCATTGGAACTTTCCTCTTTTAGCTGACCTGCCACTTTTCTAAGTGTGGTGTCCTTCTCCAGGAAATGTTCATGCCTGATAACATGTCTAAAGTATAAGACACAAAGTCTTGCCATCTGTCTTCTGAGGAACTTTATTACTACACTTCTTCTAAGACATATTTGTTTGTTCTTCTGGCAGCCCGTGGTACTTTCAATATTCTTCTCCAACACAATAATTCTAATGCATCAATTCTTTTCTATGGTTTTATTTACTCATTGTATAATTTTCACATGCATATGATGTGATTGAAAATATTTTGGCTTGGGTCAGGTGCATCTTAGCCCTCAAACTGATTTCATTATTCTTGAACACTTTAAAGTGGCCTTTTGCAGCAGATTCACCTAATGTAATACACCATTTGATTTCTCGACTATTTCCTTGTGTGTTGTTTGTGGATCCAAGCAAAATGAAGTCTTTGATAACTTCAGCCTTTTTTCCATCTATCACGATTCTATTTATTGGTCCAGTTGTGAGGACTTTCATTTTCTTTACATTGAGGTGCAATCCATACTAAAAGCCATGGATTTTGATCTTCATCAGTAAACATTTTTAAGTCCTCTTCACTTCCAGCAGGCAGGCATACAGGTTGCTCATGAATCTTCCTTCAATTCTGATGCCATGTTCTTCTTGATATAATGCAGCTTCTTGGATTATTTACTGAGCATACAGATTGAATAAATAGTGAAAGACTATAACTCTGGTGCACATCTGTCTTGATTTTAAACCATTCATAATCTATCACCTTGTTCTGTTTGACCAACTGCCTCTTGGTTTCTGTTTAGGTTCCTCATAAGCATAATTGAGTGTTATGGAATTCCCATTCTTCACAATGTCCTCCATAATTTGTCATGATCCAAGCAATCAAAAGTCTTTGCACAAGTAAACATCTTTCTGGCATTCTGTACTTTCAGCCAAGATCCATTTTACATTAGCAAAGGCAGCCCTCATTCCACAACCTCTTCTGAACCCATGAGTCTAAGAATATTGGAAGTTGTTAAAAATCAAATGGAACATATAATGATCTGTATTCTAATAATTGAGTTGACATGGATTGTTATTGACTATTTTGAAAATGACAATCCTATGTCAGAAATGACCAATCAACGAGGTATAGTATCACATTCATCATCAAAAATAACATTTTAAGATATCTTCTGAAGTACAGTGATATCAGTGATAGGATAATATCCATATGCCTACAAGGAGCATCTGCTAGTATGACTAGTATTCAAATTTATGCAATGGCCACTAATGTCAAAGAGCAAGAAATTGAAGTTTTTTTTTTTGTTTGTTTTTTACCAACTTTCACGTGCTGAAATTGATCAAACATGTAATCAAGATGCCTTGAAAATTTCTGGTTATTGGAATATGAAAGAATGAAACAAAAAAGAAACAACAGTTGGAAAATAATGACCATGGTGATAGAAACATGGATAATACAATAGAATTTTGTATGACCAGTGACTTATACATTAAAAATACCCTTTTATAAACATTGATAGCAACTATAACATGGGCATCAACTGATGGAATAAATATGAATCAAATCTACTACATATGTGGAAAGAGATGTAGAAGTTCAATATCTTTTGACAGAATAAAGTCAGGCATTGCTGTACAAGTTCAGGTTGAAGTTGAGGAATATCATAACAAATCCATGAGAGCTAAATATAACCTTGGGTACTTGTATATACCACCTGAATTTAGAGACCATTTCAAGAACTGATTTGTTATATGAGATTAGAGGCATTGTGGGAAGACATCTAAAGCATTGTATGTGAAGAAAGCAAAAGATCATTTAAAAAACATGAAAGAGGGAAGAAAAAACAAGATGGCAGATCTGGTGGAAGTGTTGTAAAGATCTCCATCAACAACAACACAGAATACCCAACCAAGCAGACTCAGGGGATGGTCCCAGAATTCTGAACCACATATAAAGGAATATTTAGAAGGCTGGAAGGCTAACAGCTGGGGAATTTGTGGCAGAAGCAAGAAATCTATTGCTTTCTACTCCGGGACGCTCAGCTGCTCTAGGAGCCACCATCTTGGGTGAGACCCAGTGGGAGAAGGATCACAGTGGCCACAGATGCCTGGCAGAAACACGGAGAAAAGGTGTGGACATTCTTTTCTTTTGGTAGCTGTTTATTGGTCCCTTGCTGTCTGCGTACCTCCATTCTGGTGACTATAGGGGTGCCTGAGCTAGTGGGCACCCCAGCCCCACCCTCAGAGGTTCTACTATACATGCTTACAGAGATCCACAAAATTTAAAGAGACAGTTTCCAATTAAAACCAAATGGCCACAACCAGCCCTGAACTGTTTACAACTAGAAACAAGGCCTGAATGGGGATTGTGGAGCAGGACAAGCAGACAAAAAAGGAAATAAGCTGAAAATTAAGTCCTAAATTACATCAAAAC
>NW_006408613.1:8372745-8387875 GCF_000296735.1 Chrysochloris asiatica | reverse complement strand
GAACAGTCGCTGGAGAAGGATGTCATGCTGGGTAAGGTGGAGGGTCAGAGAAAAAAAGGAAGACCCCTAATGAGATGGATTGGCCAGGTGGCATCGTTGATGGTGTCAAGTAGTGAGGTTGGCCCAGGATCGGACATTGTTTCGTTCTGCTGTGCATGGGGTCACTATGAGTCTATTCCGACTTGATGGCACCTGACAACAACAACAAAAGCATCAAAAGACCAAAGCAAGGATAGGGTAAGGGAGTGGAAATGAAAGGATACCATTTTAGTGTCATGCACATATTTTTTTCTTTATTTTGCTTCTACCACTACTTTGTTACAACATTACAGAAAGATATTTGTGTTTATATACATAACTACCATGAATGCACAAGTAGTAAGAGAAAAATATCCTTTTAAATGTTAACCTGTTGAAAGTCAAAATGATGAGATGGCAAACGTCAGAGTAAGAAATAGAGTCAGGTTTCCCAATATAGGACACAATCCTGCCATCTCTATCTTATGTGCCCCTGCTGATGTTTCTAATTGATCCTGTCACATTGTCCCACTGGCTAGAAACAAGAGTCTCAAGGACATTCTTAAGAACGTGCTGTAGGTGAGTGGTTCTCAAATTTTTGTTTTCTCTGGATTCACCTAAAGATTTGTTAAAGTTCCATACAGCCAGAGTGTCTGATGCAATAGGTCCTGGATCTATATTATATCTATGTTGTTGTTAAGTGTTGCTGAGTCAGTTAAAACACATAGCAACTCTGTATAGGGTTTCCAAGGCTGTACATCTCTGCAGGAGTAGAAAGCCTCATCTTTTCTCACAAGGAGAAGTTGATAAGCTTGTGGTTCACAGTTGAGTGCTTATCCTACAGTGTCACTTCATGTATACGTATGAGTATGTAAAAAAGGAACTTTGGTAGTATAGCTTGTCTGCTAACTGCAAGGCCAGCAGTTTGAACCTACCAGATGCTCTGTGAGAGAAAGATGAGGCTTTCTTCTCCCGTAAAAAGTTACAGCCTTGGAAACCCTATATAGGGTGGCTATAGAGTCAGAATTGACTCTACTGTATACATCCACCACCACCACAAAATCACATAAACATATATCAAATAAAAATATCAAAATGGGAAGCTATTGTTTTTCAACATATACTCTATCTAGGTCTATATACTTCTGAAGACAGTGTTTTTATCTCTTTAAACTTTCCTTGATGCATTCTGCACTCAATTTACTCCATGCCAAAATGGCAGTTGAGCTTCCTTGATGGACTCAGATCGCAATTGGTCTAAATGTTCTTTGAGTTTTAGGAAGAAAAAGAAATCTGAAGGATCAGGATCAAGCACATGGGGTAGTTTTCCAATGAAATTCTTGTAGTATTGTCCTTCCTACCCTTGAAAAATGAACATGTGCATTATTGTAATGGAAACAAAAAATTCTTTGGAACAACCTGCCTGCTCTTTTGCTTACCATTGCAGTTTTCAGTTTTCTTAAAACTTCTTTCTAATAAGCCCTCGTTATTGTTGTAAGTCCTTTGATAATAATTTACCAAGATCACTCCTTTGGGATTTCATAAAACAGTTTCCATAACCTTCTAAGCTGACCTGTCTTCCTTGAATATGACTGACCGCAGTAGATCCACTCAGAGGGCACATATTTTATTAGACCTTTTCTTTGAAGTTACACTAGGAAGACTATGACAAATGTATTACAGATAGAACATCTATTGATCACAGATATATGTTTACGTATGTTTTGTTTGTAATAAACTTTTATGTGTATAAACTGGAACCCTTTTTAATGTACTCTTATACAGTGAAACTATGAGAGATGGGCCTTATTTTTCTGGATTTCATAGTTTCCTACCTTAAATAGCATATAGTCTTACAACGTTTCTATCACTCATTTTATTGGAAAATATTTCAGTTTTTCTTCACAGACAGGTTTCTACTTTATAGTTTCCAGCTTTTATGGGTTTTACTATACATGCATATACTGAATATATATTTATGTGTATGCATAATTATATGTATATGGAGGTACTGATATAGATTTTTATACACAGATATATAGACATAGATATTCAGGCAGTTATAAGAGAGAAAGGAGCTGACTTATGGCAGGGTATAGACATTGTAATGCCACTAAGACAATAGCGTTTGGACAAAGTTCCAAAAGAGGAAGGAAACCGAACTTGGTAATATCTGAAGAATCTAGGCTGATGGTGTGAAAAATGGCAAGGGGGCACATCTGTTCTCTGATTTCACACTGAGGAAAGGGAATGAAGCTCAATATCATCCCAAGGCTGATTCCTATCAGACTGGAATCAAACATGCTTCCCCCCTCCAAACTTCTTTACCTGTTCTGAAACCAGTTGTCCCTCCTATTTCACCCTCTACTTCTTGGTTGGATTCGGTTGTTCCTTGCAGTGGTTCCACAGAACTCACAAGCCATATTCACAATTATGGGATTTGTTAGGGAAGTTAATAGGTTACAATGTCAGATCAGAAATGCTCAAGACACGGTTCGTTGGTCAGGACAGCCTCTTCCTAGCCATGCCCACAGGCAGACTTTTCTATGGTCCTTGATATTTCAGCCATGTGGCTCCTTGGCCTCTGACCTGATTGACAATATTACAAAGTCTTTTAGTACAGCTGATAATTTCCCAAAGGGCATGCCACTCTGCCATATGCCTCAGCCTGAAGTCACTCAGTACTAGCTCTGTGGGTTAGCACACATAGCTCCCCTGATTAAGTGTGTGGCGGTCCCTGACTCCATAAATGAGCCTCCTGCCCAAAGCTACTCGACTGTATTAGGTCTGTGAGTTTGGATCCTTACTGATCTTTCTCTGTTCTCTGACTCTTGATTCTGCTCTTGTTGCTCCTCTGCTTCTCCTCTGTTGCTTCTCTGGTGTCACAGCTTTCGTCTCTGGATGAAGGAGGTGTAATGTAAAGGGATATCAGGGTCCAAAGGATGTATTCCACTTCAGATTGTCTTTCTTGATAATAGTGATAACCTCCATTCCAGCTTCTGAGATGGTTCATGTTATACCCAGCAGGACGGCAAAATTGATGAATCCAAACGTTGGAGTTCCAAGTTTTCACAATCACAATGAACCCTTAGAGGAAGACACCTAACGAGATGGATTGGCCAGGTGGCAGCACTGATGGACTCAAGTGTGGCAGTGGTAGTGAGGTTGGCCCAGGATCAGACATTGTGTTGTTCTGCTGTGCATGGGGTCGCTATGAGTTGGTTCCGACTCGATGGCACCTGACAACAACAACAACAGAAATCATGCAAATTGAGTCATATAATCCAATCAGCATCTTTCTCCACCTTCTCTTACCCAGAGCCATCAGGAAATACACCCAATCTTCATTGTCCCAGTCAGTCATTTGGTATGAGCTACAAAGGAGCTCTGGTAGCATAGTGGTTATGAATTGGGCTGCAAACCTTAAGGTCAGCGGTTTGAAACTACCAGCTGCTCCATGGGAGAAAGATGAGGCTTTCTGCTCCCGTAAAGATTTACAGCCTTGGAAACCCTGTACCGGGTCGCTATGGGTCGGAACCGACTCGACGGCACTTAACAACAACAACAACAACAAAGACTAGGGCTAGAAGAACCCTATTAAATAATTCACTACACCACTCCCAGTGTGGCGCTGAAGGATAAGCATTGGATTTTGAACCAGAAGGTCAGCACTTCAAACGTACCAGCTGCTCCTTGGAAACCCTATACAAGTTCGCTATGAATGACTTGATTCAATAGCATTTAACAACAACAAGAGATGGTTAGAAGTTCAAAGGTTCTGGTGTCCTTAAGGTCTAGAAAGAAGTAATATGTGCAAAACTAAAGGTGTGAATAAAAAGTGGTCAAAGATAAAATTAGTAAGATTGTACAGGACTTTGTAGGGGCATTTTCAGATTCTCCTTTTCTCTCAGTGAGGAAGGTAATGATTAGAGTTTTGAGAAAAGTTGTAATTGACATAATTTAAGTTTTAAAACGATTACTCTGTCTGTTAGGTTAGAAAGTTGTGACACCAGAGAAAATAGAATGTAGAAGATAGGATAGAAAAAGAAGGGTGACCAAAGAGCCATTAGGAGGCCATCACGTTTATCCTGATGAGAACAGGGTGTTGTTCAAGTGCTAGGAAATGGCCAGAATATGAATATATTTTGAAGGTAGAATCCATGTAATTTTTTAATGAATTAAATATCTATAGTATGAGAAGAGGAAAGGAAATTTGGAAAAGATATAGAAAGATTAGACATTTAGGTGGATCTATAGATCATAAAATGGCTATTGCACATTGAAATACATGGTCAAATAGGTAGTTGAATATATGGATCTGGAGTTCCAGACCAACAATATAGATGACAGGATCATCAGCAGTGTTGAAACCCATGAGAATGAATGAGGTCAGCAAGAGGATGAGTATAAAAAATGGAATTGATCCAAGGAATGAACCTAAATCAGTAATAACCCTGCTTGCAGGAAATAGACAACCAATTAAATAATGATTTTAGCAGTTAATAACATTGTATAGACTTTTAATAGAGGAACAAAACAAGAGCATAATTCAAGTGCTCATACTGAATTAACTATATTTTATATACATAATTCATCAGACTATCTTTCAAGTGGCACTGTGTTAGTACTCCTTCTTACAGTGTCTTTTACTGAACTACCCTCTGACATCAGCACATCCATCTATATCAGGAAAGGTTTTAAGAACTCTCTTTATAAATGTTCTCATGGTTCTTCATATAAGAATGTTTGGTTATAATATTTACTACCCCACTGTCTTTTTTTCAAGGATTATATTGTTCTTAACTGCTATCGAGTGAGTTCCTACTCATACTGACCCTATATAGGGTTTCCAAGGAGTGGTTGGTGGATTTGAACTTCTGGCTTTGTGGTTCATACCAACCTTGTAATCTAGTGCGTATCCTATAGTGCCATGACAGAACTCCAAAGGATTATATAGTGAGAGTTATTTACTTTCCATAAAACTCTTTGGTTTTTAATTTATGTACACTTCCATTCAGTACTTGATACATACCCCTCTTTGTCTGGTAGAAAATTCAGAGTCAAATAAACCGAACATCTTTAGTGCAGAGACATACTCCTGGGTCTATCTTAATTCTTTACCCATTTTTCCTTTGCTTTAAGTTACCATATGTGTTATATAAAATTTTATTCTTGACTTGTTTTTCAATGTTTAGTCTAATTCTTCCAACATCATTTTTTAACCTAAATTTTGTGTGAATAAGTAAGTAATGGTTTATAAAGTGACCCTGAATAATTCATACTTTACATATTTGAATTTTAAATGTTAAGTGTGAGAGGCTAATTTTTAATTCTAATTGGTAGAAACCAAGATGTTATAGGTATATATTTACCTTTGTCATTAGTTAAGCTGATATGTTTCAATAGTGTCCAGTTATGTGCTCAAATATAACTACAATTTTGAGGATATTATAGTACCAGGCAGAATTTTGTTCTGTTGTGCATAGTGTCACTATGAGTAAGAACTGACTTGATAGTGGCTAGCAAGTGTTCTAGCAGAGGGTCACCAATAAAGAGGAAGACCCTCAATGAGATGGGTTGACACAGTGGCTTCAACAATTGGCTCAAACAGAAAAAAATGTGAAGATGATGAAGGCCTGGGCAGTGTTTCATTCTGTTGTGCTTAGGATTGCTATGAGTTGAAGCTGACTGGTCAGTATCTAACAAAAATATATTCCAAAGTTCAAAAGAGATAGAATTTTAAATATATTTA
This sequence comes from Chrysochloris asiatica, assembly GCF_000296735.1. NCBI lineage: Eukaryota > Metazoa > Chordata > Mammalia > Afrosoricida > Chrysochloridae > Chrysochloris > Chrysochloris asiatica. Next base: position 8,382,105 of record NW_006408613.1, on the reverse strand, counting down.
GATCTACCAAAGATTAATTAAAAGAAAATAGAAAATTGGTGTTTTGACATCAAAAGAATGAAGTAAAGGGGGAAGTGGTTAATCTTACATTTCAGGAACAGAGGACTTTAGGACCATCAAGAGAAAAACGCATGAGCTGAATATGGGACCCTAACTACAGAAGTAGTAGCACCAGAGATGGAGGCAGAGGTGATGGCATGGAGAGACTGAGCAGTTGAGGACTCTAGACTTATGGAAAGAAAAAGGCTGTGTGATGGGAACCATGAGGCTGGTTTCCAGAATGTGCCCTTTTGTTGTTTGTTTAAACGATTACATATCCCTGTGTGTTTTGTTTTGTTTTGTTTTGTTTTTACATCAAGAGAAAGGAAAAAGTAAAAAAAAAAAAAAAAGGAGACAGGGATTTTCTTGATAAAAGAAACAATATATGATGGTTTTGCGGGGAGGAGGAAATGATACATAAACTAGAGCGTAGACACGTGTTGGCATGGGTGACCAGGCAGACAATATACAACCAAAGGGAGGTTGGCAGAGGAAAGATGAGGATTTTGGGAGGCACAGGGAGGATTGCAGTGGTTAAAGTGAATAAAGGTAAATGCTGTTAACTGTTGGTGCATGGAGGATATTGCAACCATATAATGAAGCAAAGTATAGGATTTATTGAATGTAAAACTGATGATCTGCCCTGGAAACCTTCACTCAATAATTTTTTTTTTTTTTTTTAAAGAATAAAGTAAAAGATTAATATTAATTCATTTACACAGCATTTGTACATTTATTTATTCAACATTCCCTATGTCCAACAAGGAGTCCTGGTGTGGTAGTATGGGTTAATGTGCTGAACTGCAAAGTTGGTTTGAATGGTAAGGTTTGTGGTATAAGTTCACCAGCTGCTCCTCAGAAACCCTATACAGGGTAGCTGTGAGTCAGAACTGACTCAACAGCACTCAGTAACAACATGTGCAACAATCTTAGGCATGTGGAGACACAGCAAAGCTTATGGCACTTGCTTTCCAAAGTTCATATTGTACAACTGAGAGAGGAGACAGATAGCCACATAACATTCCATGCTATCAAGCCTAATGATCTGTTTTTGTTGTTAAATGCTACAGAGTTGGTTCCAATTCATAGCAACCTTGTATAGGGTTTCCAAGCAGTAACTGGTGGGTTTGAACTACTGACATTGTGCTGTGCTTATCCTACGGTGCCACACCAGGACTCTATGTGCTGTTGAGTTGGTTATGATTCATAGAGACCCTGAATAGGGTTTCCAAGTAGTAGCTGATGGATTTGAACCATTGACCTTTTGGTTAGCAGTCCAGTACATATCCTACAGCACCATGCCACGACTCCCCTGGACTCTATGTTAGGTTGTTGTTAGGTGCCTTCAAGTTGGTTCCAACTCATAGTGACCCTATGCACAACAGAACAAAACACTGCCTGATCCTGGGCCAACCTCACTATTGTTGCCACACTTGAGCCCATTGATGCTGCCACTTTACCAATCCATCTCGCTGGGGGTCCTCTTTTTCTCTGACCCTCCATCCTACCCAAAATGATTTACTTCTCCGGCGAATGGTCCCTCCTGACAATATGCCCGAAGTATGAGAGACGAAGTTTGGCCATCTTGGCCTCCAAGGAGCACGCTGGCTGCACTTCTTCCAACACAGATCTGTTTGTTCTTTTGGCAGCCCATGGCACTTTCATTATTCTCTTCCAGCACCATAATTCAAATGCATCAATTCTTCTACAGTCTCCCTCATTCCTGTCCAGCTTTTGCATGCATATGAGGTTATTGAAAATATCATGGCTTGGGTCAGGGGCACCTTAGTCCTCAAGCTGACATCTTTGCTCTTCAACACTTTAAAAAGGTCTTGTGCAGCGGATTTGCCTAATGCAATATGTTGTTTGATTTCTTGATTGCTGCTTCCATCAGTGTTGACAGTTGTTCCAAAAAAAATGAAGTCCTTGACAACTTCAATCATTTCTCCTTTGATAAGAATATTGTTTATTGGTCCAGTGGTGAGGATTTTTGTTTTCTTGACATTGAGATGTAATCCATACTGAAGGCTGTGGTCTTTGATCTTCATCAGTAAATGTTTTAAGTCCTCTTCACTTTCAGCAAGCAAGGTTGTATCATCTGCATGTTCCAGGTAATGACTCTTCCTCCAATCCTGATGCCATGTTTTTCTTCATAGAACCCAGCTTCTCTGGGTTCTATGCTTAACATACTGGTTAAATAAGATTATTTAAGGATTATTTGCTTAACATACTGGTTAAATAAGAATGGTGAAAAAATACAACTGTGCTGCACACCTTTTTAATTTTAAACCATCCAGTGTTCCCATGTTCTGTTCGAATAACTGCCTCTAGGTCCATGTACAGATTCCTCATGAACACAATAAAGTGTTCCAGAATACTCATACTTTGCAATGTTGTCCATAGTTTGTCATGATCCACACAATCAAAAGCCTTTGCATAGTCAATAAAGCACAGGCAAGCATCTTTCTGATATTGTTGCTTTCAGCCAAGATCCATCAGACATCAGCAATGCTATCCCTCGTTCCACAGCCTCTTCTGAATCTGGCTTGAACCTCTGAAATTTCTCTGTTAATGTATGCTTGCAACCATTTCTCTATTACCTTTAGTAAAATTTCACTCGTATGGGATATCAAAGAGATTGTCCGATGATTTCAGCATTCTGTTGGGTCACCTCTCTTTGTAATGGGCACAAATATGGATCTCTTCCAATCAGTCAGCCAGATAGCTGTTTTCCAAATTTCTTGGCATAGATGAGTGAGTACCTCCTGTGCCACCTCACTTTCTTGAAAGATTTCAATTTTTGTGGGTTGACATCAAGAACATCATACATGAAGAAAGCAAAAAGTCATTAAGAAGACAAGAAAGAAGGAAAAGTTCAAAATGGATGCCAGAAGAGACACTGAAACTTGCTCTCCAATATAGAGATGCTAAAGCAAATGGAAGAAATTATGAGGTACAAGAGCTGAACAGAAAATTTCAAAGATCAGCTCGAGAAGATAAAGCCAAAGATTACAACAAAATATGCAAAGATCTGGAGTCAGAAAACCAAAAAGGAAGGACAGGCTCAGCATTTCTCAAGCTGAGGGAACTGAAGAAAAAAAAAAAAATCAAGCCTCGACTTTCGTTACTGAAAGATTCCCTGGGCAAATTATTGAATGATGCAGAAATCATCAAAAGAAGATGGAAGGAATACACAGAGTAACTGTACCCAAAAGAAATGGTTCATGTTCAGCTGTTTCAAGAGGTAGCATATGATCAAGAGCCAATGATACTGATGGAGGAAGTTCAAGGTGCATTGAAGGAATTGACAAAGAACAAGATACCTGGACTCTAAACACCTTATTAAATCTCACATGCTGTGAGAGCACATAAAGATTCAATTTTGGTTACAGATCTTTGAAAATTTATAGAGAAGGTAGCATTTGAGGCAAAATCTTGATAGATAAGAAGTAGAGAAATATAAATTGGAAGGTTCAGGTGGGGCCAGGTTAGGAAAGGTTTTAGATGACATTCTAGAGATGATAAATTTTTTCTCAAGGTCTTAGAAGAGATGGGAAGTTAACATTCTTAGACAAGAAATAGCATGACTTGAACTTTATTTTAGGAAAATAGCCAAACAGCTAGAGTTAAAAATAGTGGATAGATAAGCAACTATATAATAAGATATTTAAAGGCAAATGGATACGGGTTTAATCCAAGCCCAGACCCTTATTTACTTTGTAACATTGGGTATATTACTTTATGTCATAGAACTTCACTTGCTTTGTGTGTAAAATTAAAGTAACAGTAATTATTATATTAAATATTTTTGAAGCTTCAGCTGTGTTAAAGCATGTAAAAGGGTTTGACATTTGTATAATATTTGTGTCAGTTTTTCTGTTATTTTTCATTATCATCATCAACATCATTGAATTTGCATTGCATTTAGTATTTCTTTACTAAAAATCTATAAGGAAAATATTATTACATCCCCAAATTACCCGTAAAGAATCAGTAACTCAGACTAATCCTATACATCCAGTACAAATCAGTTAGTGATGTGATGTAGAGGAGGGAGATGAGTAGTTTTGGTGACTATGAGTCAGAACCTACTCTACTGCACTTAACAACAACAAGGACATTCAATGCAGTGCACTGTGGTATTTGCTTATTACAGGACTTATGGGCCAGGTGTTTATTCAATATTTGCTGAATCAATTTAATTCTCTATAGGCCTCTTTCTGGGGATGGAAACAGAGAAGAAAAATTCATTTACAATTTTGGCAGTCACATAAAATCTTCCAGATATTAACTGCCTAAATAGATAGTAAAATGACACAGTCAAATGCTTGTACAAGTACTAGAAGCTCCTTTTTGATCTATTTTAAAAATGCCACAGATTCTCACCAGTCTGGGACTGGATAAATGCTGTAATTGCTGAATGCCAGTAGATATTACACGGCTTATTGAATTGCCTTCTAGCTATTTTTATACTTTTCATATCTGGGTCAGATCAGGGCTGATTCAAAAATGGGTAGAACAAGGACAATTCAGTGGGAATAGACTGACTTATTCTCTTTACCTCATAGGAAAGGGTTCCCAGAGTACTTCCTGAAAGGGGAAAAAAAAAGAGATGACATTGTAGTTTTAATACACTTTTTCCTATTCCTCAGCAACCAATATTTGACTATTTCTACCTTGGGTCATCAGCGCTAGTTCTACTTCTCTATCCCTGCTGTGTTCTTTGGGGGATTTCAGTGATGGCTTGTATCAATTCACTCAAATATGACTCTCTGGCCCCTGTTCCTCCAGCTCTCAGGAGCTTTAGGGTCTGTGTGTTTCTGTCCTGCTGTTGTTATTCAATCTTTCAAATTAGCAAAAATAGCAAATATTTTGAAGGTGTGTGAATTCATACAGGCCTGCTTGTCTCCTCCAGCAATGCTGGGAAAAAAAAAAAAAAAAAAAAAATCATCTGTCTTCTATGGAATCCATTTTGAATGGGAATTCTTTTTAAGTTGTTTTTGCAGAGACTGAAACAGAGCTGCCTGAATTTCAAAGTGTTCTTCTTTGTCTACAAACTGTGTGAGTGGACTCACACTAAAGAGAACATTTTGAAGTAGGACTTCCAGCAGCACAAGTAAAGAGACTGGAACTAGACTCAAAGCAATGAGTTAACTCAAGGGAACTAAACATGATTTCAAAATAGGGAGCAAGGTGAAATTTTGCATTTAAAAAAAATGGTCCCAACTGTAATGACTATATGCTAGATTTTTTTTTTTTTTTTTTAAATAATGGCCTTTTAAACCAGTGCATACACAAACACACACAAAGCAAACACACACTTACTGCCTAAACTAACAACCCCAGATGAGGTTTCAAATAAATGAAATGTAGCCCTCTCTCTACCTCCTAGTGAAATAAGGAAATTTACCATATAATTTGAAATAGATTAATTGAACCCTATAAAACATTACCAAGAAAAAGAAAGAGTTATACTACATTTTGGTTGTTCTTTTCTTAGATAAATTGCTAAATAGGAACTTGCTGAGAGAATGTGAATAAGAATATAATTCATATGTATTTTGATGGGGATGGAGAGGGTAGGGGTTATAGTCACATTGACAGTAAGTCATTTTATAAAATATAGATCAGAAAGAGATGAAAGTGATCAGTCAGTTGTGAAAGAAAGAAAATATTGAAAACAGTTTTTCATTAGTAACCTGTTTGATTGCTGTTCTAAGTATATTGTTAATTGCTATTGAGTTAGCTCCAAGTCATGGTAACCTCATCTACAACAGACTAAATGACTGGTTGTTCCTGTGCAATCTTGGTTGGTATGCACACGTTCATTGATGCAGCCACTGTGCCTTTCGAGTAACTTCCAATCTAGAGATCTCATCTTTCAGCATTATATCAGACAATACTATATTGAAATCTACAGAATTTTCATTGGCTAATTTTTGTAAGTAGATAATCAGGCTTTTCTTCCTAGTCTGCCTTTGTTAGGAAACTGCTGAAACCTGTCCATCATGGGTGACTTAGCTAATATTGGAAAAATTTCAGCATATCGACAGTCATGAAGAAGTGACAGCCAGGTGTTGGTGTAAGTGTATTGTTATTGATTCCAACTCATGACAACCTCATGTGTTCAGAGCAGAGCTTCTCTGTAAGGTTTTCAAGGCTGTAGCCTGACCTCTATAGTGTCTCTGGCTGGAATTGACCTGCCAAATTTTTTGGTTAGTAGTTGAGTGCTAAATCATTTGTGGTATCCAGAGAACCTATTTAAGTTTTAAGTGACCTCTTAATGTCTTCTAATATTATATCTGTACCCAGGAAGTAAAAAAAAAACAATATGTAGAAATGTTTTTATAGGGAGTTACAACAGAGTGGATAGGTACTAATAAATGAATCATGGCCTCAGGTAGCTGTCATCCTAATAGTATAGACATATGTGTTAACCATTCAATGATATGAAAAAGAATTAAATAGAGACAAAAGCTCAGAATTCACTAAGATGGTGGTAATGAACTAGACCTAAATAAAAGGAGATAAAACATCATAGTATAAATTTACAGAGTCATTTTGAAAGACTTCTTCCCAAAGCTTATTTTTTAGACAATACTTTGATAATGTACATTTTAAAAGTCTTTCAAAGCACATAAATTTAGCTTCAATTGATTGTCCTAAGGAAATAAATAACACTGATTCAAAAAAATACCTAATATAATGTGGTTTGCCATACAATTTATCAAAATATAAGAAAGAATATGAATTTGAAATACTGGTCATTGATTAAATAAGTCATGATATATTCATGCATGAGAAGGCTGGAGAGTGAAAAAGGACTACAAAAGAAGAACTTATTCATTTGTGTTAGTATTTTGTTGAAAAATATTGCATGTACTGTGGACTGCCAGAAGAACTAACACATCTGTCTTAGAGAAACTACTATCTGATTGCTCTTTAGAAGTGAAGATAGCAAAACTTCATCATACTTACTTCAGACATGTTTCTTATCAAGACAAGAACTACATAATGGGAAAAGAGTAAGATCCTAACTGAGCTACATTGACACTATGGCTACAACAATGGTCTCAAACATACCTACTGTTGTGAGGATGGTGAAGAATTGGGCAACATTTTGCTCTGTTACATATAGGGTGTCTATGAGTCAGAGACAATCTGACAGCACTTAAAACCAATAGCATATTTATTCAACATGATAGTACACAGACATTAAAACCTATATATATTGATTTAGCAAGAATCATTATATTCACTTGAGATAAAGTAGATTTGTAAATATTATACCATTAGATAACTATAAGCATATATCATATGATATATCTGTATGCCATCACTCATCTGTCAATTTGTCACATTGGGGTGACGTGTGTATTGCTGTATTGCTGGAAGCTATGCCAGTAGGGTCACCTATGGCGGACAGTTTTCAGCAGAGCTTCTAGATTAGGAAAGAATAGGAAGAAGGAGAAGTGCACTATTACTGAATTGATAGCCACTGAAAACCTTAACAAAAAGTAGTGAAACGTCAGATATAATGCCAAAAATGGAAACATTATGAATAGCAGTGGAACACTGTCAGACATAGTGCTAGAAGATGAGCCCCTCAGTGTGGAAGGCACTTAAAATATGACTGGAGAATAGCTGCCTCCTCAAAGTAGAGTTGCCCATAGTGCTGTGAATGGAGCATGTCCATTGGAACCTTCATTTGGCTGGTGGGGCACAACTGATAATGAGAAGAAATAGCATTATTAAATCATGATTATTAAAAACACCTATTAATAATTGGAAGATGGATTGTGTAAGTAAGAATCTAGTAAAACTAGAAGTTGTCAAAAATGAAATGCAACACATAAAGATCAATATCTTAGGAATTAGTATTAACCATTTTGAACCTAAGAATTATATAGTTTACCATTCCAATGGCATCATATTAAATATCAAAAAGAACATTTCACGATTTATCTTAAAGTACAATGTAATCTGTGATAGGATAATCTTCATAATCCTTCCAGGAAGCTTAGTTAGTACCACTGTTGTTTAAATTTACACACCAACCACTAAAACCAGTGATGGTGAAATTGAAGAATTCTACCAACTTTATCAATCAGGAATTGATCAAGTATGAAATCAAGATGTGCTGATAAATAATGGCGATTGGAATGCAGAAGCTGGAGACAAAGATGTAGGATCAGTAGTTGGAAAATATGGTCTGAGTGATGGAAATGATGTTGGAAATCTCATAATAGAATTTTACAAGACCAATGATTTATTAATTGAAAATTCCTTTTTTCATGGACTGACCTTTTGGAGTCCTAGTGTGTGCTGTAGGATAAGCACTGGAGTGTTAAAATCAAGGTCGGCATTGGTTCAAACCCATCAGCTGTTGTGGGATCACATCAAGCATATCATATAAGAAGAAAGCAAAAGGTCATTAAAAGGAAAGAAAAAAAAAGACAAAATGGATGTCAGAAACGACACTGAAACATGTGCTTGAGGGTAAATAAGCAAAGGTTATGGGAACAATGAGGAAGTAAAAGAGCTAAACAGAAAATTTCAAAGGGTAGTTCAAGAAGACAAAGTAAAGTATTATAATGAAATGTGCAAAGACCTGTAGTTAAAAAAATCAAAACTGAAGAACATGCTTAGCATTTCTCAAGCTGAAAGAATGAAGAAAAAATTCATCCCTTGACTTATAATACTGAAGTTCTCCATAGGTAAGATATTGAAAGATGCAAAAAAGATCAGAAGAAGATCAAAGGAATACAGTCAGGATACCAAAAATAAATAGTTGAAGTTCAAACATTTCAAGAGCCAATTGTACTGAAGGAAGAAATCCAACCTACACAGAAGGCATTAACAACAAATATGGTTTCAGAAATTAAAGGATTATAAATTTATATATTTCAATAAACTGATGTGGCACTGGAGACACTCACTCATCTTTGCCAAAAAAAATTGGAACACAGCTACCTGGCCAACCCGTTGGAAAGATCCCTATTTGTGTTTGTTCCAAAGAGCGGTGACCAAATGGAATGCAGAAATCATTGAACAATATAATTAGTACCACATGCAAGTAAAATTTTTCTAAAGATAAGTAAAAAACAGTTAGAAAAGTGTATCAACAAGCCCTTCCAAGACTAATACTCAATGGGAATACATGCTCTGATTGGTGACCATGTTCATCACTGATAATGGGGAGTGAGGGAAAAACATCAATGAAGCTGCAAGCTAAGCCCTACAACACTCAACAGACTCCTGTGAACCTTGGTGGAGAGCTGGTTGGCCAGCAGTGTTGCAAGACCTGGGGACTCTTGGGCC
>NW_006408613.1:8332577-8371843 GCF_000296735.1 Chrysochloris asiatica | reverse complement strand
TATCAACAAGGAACTGCCAAAAATGTATGGGATTCAGAGAAGACATGGAATAAGAGATATCAGTGCTAATTTCAGATGGATCTTGACTAAAAGCAGAAAATACTAGAAACATGTTTACATATACTTTATTGATTATATAAAGGCTTCCAGTTATGTGGATCATGACAAACTAAGATAACATGGCAAAGAATGAGTATTCCAGAACACTTAATTGTGCTACTGAGGAACTTTTAGCAAGAAGCTTTAGAACAGAACAAGGGGATACTAAATGGTTTAAAATCAGGAAAGGTTTATATCAGTGTTATATCCTTTTGCCATACTTATTCAATCTGTATGCTGAGCAAATCTGTATGTTGAAGTGGATTATATGAAGAACATGACATCAGGATTGGAGGATGACTCATTAACAACCTATGATTTGAGGATGATACAATCTTGCTAGGTGGAAGCAAACAGGACTTAAAATACTTACTAGCTGTTAAGTGCTGTGAGATTGGTTTTGATTAAGAACAACCCTGTATAGGGTTTTTGAGGAGTGTCTGGTGGGTTTAAACTGCCAAACTTGAGTTTGTGAAAATGTGCAACAAATAAGGAAGACCACAGATGAACTGATACATTTAAATTATGGTGTTGGAGAAGAATACTAAAAGTATCATACATTTCCAGTAGAACAAATAAATCTGTCTTGGAAGAGGTGCAGCCAGAATGCTCTTTACAAGCCAGGATGGCAAGATTTTAACTGTCATTCTTAGGACATTTTATCAAGAGGTCCCAGTCCATGAACATGGACATCCAGTCCCTAGGTACAATGGAGAATCAGCACACAAAAAAGGAGGAAGATCTCTTACAAGATAGCTTGTCACAGTGGCAGCAACAATGGTCTCAAGTATGACAACAGTCATGAGGAAGGCTCAAGACTGGGTTGTGTTTCATTCTCTTGTGAATAGGTTCATTGTGAGTCAGAATTGACTCCAAGGCCCATAAAAACAGCAAAACATATGTATAACTAAATATCTAAAATATTGTTATAACTAACTCAATACTAGGGGCCCTAATGTGGCACTGTAGTATAAGCATATGACTGCTAACCACAAGGTGGGCAGTTCAAATCCTCCAGTTGCTCTTTGGAGGCCTTATATCACGTCGCCATGAGTCGGAACTGACTTGATGGTATTTAACAACAACAATAAACAACTCAAATACTTGTACATTATTTTCTGTTTATTTTGCATGGTAGTGGTGGTAATTATGTGTCATGGATTCAGTTCTGTGTCATAGTTCACCCTGTATAGGATTTCCAAGGCTGTACATATTTAAAGAAGGAGAAAGCCTCATCTTTCTCCCATGGAGCAGCTGGTAGACTTGAAATGCTGACCTTGCAGTTAGCAGCCAACTCATAACCCACTACTTATTCGTAATTGTGAAAAGAAAAAATAGTTCATGGTGTCATTTTTGAGGTGGATTTGGGTCATTTATTGTACCAGTTTGTGGTTATTAATATATTCTTTAAAGATTATGTTTATCGAGTTTGATACAAATTTCTTTTATCAAATATTTCACTTTTCTCTGGATTGTTGTAACTAACAACCACTATTTGACTATTGCTTATATTTTTACTGGTTTAAAGGCGAGAACTATAGTGACGATCAATACTGGCTAGAATAACATATCTTCAAATGAGCACTGATGGCACTGTGGAATAAGCACTGTACTACTGTTAACCATAAAGACAGCAGTTCAAACCCACCACCCACTCTGAGGGAAAATAATGATGCTATCTGCTTCTGTAAAGGCCTATAGTCCAGTAATCTTTCTATGTGTCACACGAATGGTCTGTCAGTTTGTTGTACTGTGGTGGCTTGTGAGTTGCTGTGATTCTGACAGTTATGCCACCAGTATTTTAAATACTACCAGCAGTGGACAGGTTTCAGATAAGCTTCCAGATGAAGACAGACTAGAAAGAAGGTGTGATGAACTACTTACAAATTTTTAGTTACCTTATGAAAAGCAGAGAAAAACTGTCAAGTATAGTGCCGGAAAATGAGCCCCTCCGGTTGGAAGACACTCAAAAAGCGACTGGGGAAGAGTTGCCTCTTCAAAGTAGAGTTGACTGTGATGATGCGAAAGGAGTAAAGCCTGTGGTAATAAAGCCCTCAGGATGTTTGTTTGCTTATGGGGCACAACTCAAAATGAAGAGAAACACCTGTAACATCTATTGAAAATTGGAACATTGAATGTACGAAGTATGAGTCTGGGAAAATTGGAAGTTGTCAAAAATGAAATGGAACGAAATAAACATCGATATCTTAGGCATTAGTGAGCTGAAACTGGCCATTTTGAATCTGATAACCACATGGTTTACTATGCCGGAAATGACAAATTGAAGAGGGAAGGTGTTGCATTCATTGTGAAAAAGAACATACCCAGATCAGTCATGAGGTACAATGCTGTCTGTGATAGCATAATATCCATGCGCCTATAGGAAAGCCCAGTTAAGACCACAATTATTCAAATTTATGCACCAACCACTAAAGCCAGTGAGGATGAAATAGAAGAATTCTACCAACGTCTTCTATCTGAAATTGATCAAACATGCAATCAAGATGTATTGATCATTACTGGTGATTGGAATGCAATGGTTGGGAGCAAAGAGTAAGGATCAGTATTTGGAAAATATGGCTTGGTGATAAAAAATGATGCTGGAGAATGCATGATAGAATTCTGCAAAATCAATTATTTGTTCATTTCAAATACCTTCTTTAGACAGCATAACATGACTATACACATGGACACACCAGATGGAATACATAAAAATCAAATCGACTACATCTGTGGAAAGAGACGATGGAAAAGCCCCATGTCATCAGTGAAAATAAGGCTGGGCAGACTGTGGAGCAGATCATCAATTACTCATATGCAAATTCAAACTGAAGCAGAAGAAAATGAAAAGAAGTCCACGAGAGCCAAAATATGACCTTGAATATATCCCACCTGACTTTAGAGATTATCTGAAGAACAGATTTGATACATTTAACACTAAAGACTGAAGACCAGAAGAGTTGTGGGATGACATCAAGAACATCATACATGAAGAAAGCAAAAAGACGAGAAAAGGAAAAGGTCAAAATGGATGTCAGAAGAGACACTGAAATTTGCTATCCAGCATAGAGATGCTAAAGCAAATGGAAGAAATGAGGAAGTCCAAGAGCTAAACAGAAAATTTAAAAAATCAGCTCGATAAGATAAAGCCAAATATTACAAAAAAATGTGCAAAGATCTTTAGTTAGAAAACCAAAAAGGAAGAATACACTCAACATTTCTCAAGCTGGGGGAACTGAAGGAAAAATTCAAGCCTTGACTTTCGTTACTGAAAAGATTCTCTGGGAAAATTATTGAATGATGAAGAAAGCATCAAGAAATGATGGAAGGAATACACAGAGTCACTGTACCAAAAGGAAATGGTAAATGTTCAATCATTTCAAAAGGTAGTATATGATCAAGAGCCAATGATACTGAAGGAGGAAGTCCGAGGTATATTGAAGGAATGGGCCAAGAAGAAGGCACCAGGAATTGATGGAATAAAAATTGAAATCTTTCAAGAAAGTGAGGTGGCACAGAAGGCACTAACTCACCTATGCCAAGAAATTTGGAGGACAACTATCAGGCCAACTGATTGGAAGAGGTCTGTATTTGTACCCATTCAGAAAAGAGGTGACCTTACAAAATGAGGAAATCATCGGGCAGTCTCTTTGATAATTCATGCGAGTAAAGTTTTAATAAAGATAATGCAGAAATGGCTGCAAACGTACATTGACAGAGAAATTCCAGAGGTTCAAGCTGGATTCAGAAGAGGCCGTGGAACAAGGGATAATATCATTGCTGATGTCTGATAGATCTTGACTGAAAGCAAAGAATATCAGAAAGATGTTTACCTGTGCATTATTGACTGCACAAAGGCTTTCATTTATGTGCATCATGACAGGCTATGGACAACAATGAGAAGTAAGATTGTGCTCATGATGAATCTGTACATGGACCAACAGGCAGTTGTTGAAACAGAACATGGGAACACTGAATAGTTTCAAATTAAGAAAGGTGTTCAACAAGGTTGTATTCTTTCACCATAATTATTTAACCTGTATGTTGAGCAAATAATCTGAGAAGCTGGGTTATGTGAAGAAAAACGTGGTGTCAGAATTAGAGGAAGGATCATTAACAACCTGCGATATGCAGATGATACAACAGTGCTTACTGAAAGTGAAGAGGACTTAAAACATTACAGCCTTCGGTATGTATTTCATCTCAATGTAAAGGAAACAAAAATCCTCACCACTGGACCTGTCTTGGGGGGGGTACACAATTCTATCTATAACAAATAAACAGCATTCTTATCAACAGAGAAAAGATTGAAGTTGTCAAGGACTTCATTCTTCTTGCATCAACTATCAACATTCATGGAAGCAGCAGTCAAGAAATCAAACGACGTATTGCAATAGCCAAATTTGCCACACCGACCATTTTTAAAGTGTTGAAAAGCAAAGATGTCAGCTTGAGAACTAAGGTGCACCTGATCCAAGCCATGGTATTTTCAATAATCTCATATACATGCGAAAGCTGGACAGTGAATAAGAAAGACCATAGAAGACTTGATGCTTTTCAGTTACGGTGTTGAAGGAGAATATTGAAAGTGTCATTGGCTGCTAAAAGAACCAATATATCCAATTTGGAAGAAGTGCAGCCAGAGTGCTCCTTGGAGTTCAGGATGGCCAAACTTCATCTCTCATACTTTGGACATATTTTCAGGAGGGACCAGTCAATGGAGAAGGATGGCATGTTGGTAAAACGGAGGTTCAGAGAAAAAGAGGAAGACCTCCAACGATATGGATTGGCCAAGTGGCAACATTGATGGTCTCAAGTGTGGCAACAGTAGTGAAGTAGGCCCAGAATCGGGCACTGTTTCATTCTGCTGTGCATAGTGGTACTATGAGTCACTGAGGACCCGATGGCACGTAACAACAACAACATGTGTCAGAATCGACTCAATGACACTTTGGATTTTTGAGTTAACATTTTGTAAATATTTAAAGATTATAGAAAAAATATCAAAGGGTTAAAATATAAGTGTTGTTGTGTTGATATTAAGTACCATCAAGTTGGTACTGGCTCATAGCGACCTTGCATAAGGTATCCAAGGAGTGGGTGATGAGCTTGAACAGCCGACCTGGTGATTCAAAGTAACCTTGTAGTCCAGTTTATTAACCCACAGGGCCACAGCAGGATTCCAAAATACAAGTAATTCATTATGATTTAATCATTTCAACTCTGTAATTATCAATAAAGAAAGTCATATATTTAATGGATTCCCTTTAGTCTTATTTATCCAAACTTTAAGAAAACAAAACAAAATCAAACAAAACTTTGCCATCAGGTCATTTACAATTTATAGTAAAACTGCCCTTTAATGCCATGAAACTTTATGGGTGCAAGCAGCCTCATCTTTCTCCTGCAGAGGCAGGTTTGAACAGTCAACTTTGTGGTTAGAAGTCCAATACTTAACTAAGTGCACATCAAGGTTTCTTTATCCAGACACCTGGGGTGATTCGGTGTGATCAACATTGGACTTCAATCCACTAGGTCAGCAGTTCAAAACCACCAGCTGCTCCTCAGAACCTGTATACAGGGTTGTTATGAATCAGACTGGACCCAACAGCACTTAACAACAACAGCAAAAACTCGAATAAATCATGACCAGCAGGTCTATGGCAACTGTTCTCAAGATATGGTCTGAGGGCACTATAGAAGAAGCCGTCTGTCCTTTTCTACTCTCCTGATTACTATCAATGCATAGTAGATACTTGAATAGTAATAAATTCCAAATGGACTTTTATTGAAAGAAATATTTCTCTAGGGTCTCTATTTCCTCTGTGATTTTTTTGTGAGATTAGCATTCAAAAGAATAATGTACTTCAAAAGTTATTGCCACTGCTTTGTGTAAGTCTTACCATTTCTAAGACTGTGTACTAGTAATTTGTAGAATACTGATTTGGCTCACACACTAACAAGTAAATTATATATATTTGCTAGAATGTCTAGAAGGGGGCAATAGCATAACATTTAAAAACCCTTATCAGTGGAACAAGTAAAAGTAGGATATAATTTATTGCTGTTTCTATTGTACCATTCATGCAACTTAAAATACTCTTATACTTTTTAGCAGATTACCATGTGCTTTGAGGCATTTGGACTTCCATATTAATTTCCTCATGCTGTTGTCTGTCCTTGTTTATTTCATAACTGGAAAATTCCATAAAGAATATCTTGGTACTATATTTCCTAAATAAAATAAATAATTAGTAAAAAATATGTCTTGATGTAAATTGGTCTAAAACATAGTTTAATGCTTTGGATTTCCCAAACACATTTAATAAAACTGCTACAAATGCCAGAAGAACTCAGTTTGGCCAGATCATTCAGTGAGTGGGATCTCGAAGCAACTCTTCTCTAAAATCACCATTGATTTTCACATGACCAAAAGCACTGTGGGTTAATGAGCTGGATTGCAAGGTCAGTTTGAACTGCAAGGTAGGCTATTCAAGCTCACCAGCTGCTCCTCGGAAACCCTACACAGGGTTACTATGAGTTTAAACTGACTGCACGGCACTAAACAACAACAACAAAGCAAAAGGATGGTTTTTGAAACATCATAATTTGCCATAGTTCTCAATAATAGCAATTTCTTCATTAAAATTCTCTTTTCTGTTGTAAAGTGTGGAATCACCTTGCAGAAAACATTTAGTCCTTTGTTCTAGAAATCTATTGAGTTGGATGAATAACTGAGGCGAATGAATATGTGCTGACCAGACCACTAGAGGCTTTATATGGCCTGATATGGTCTAGCCTTAGGAGAAATGATGTAATTTATCATGTAGTGAGAATAATGAATACCCTTAACTATAAAGATTTAAAGCCTTGGAAATCCTACACAGGGTCACCATGTGTCAGAACCAACTCTACTGCACATAGCCACTACTACCACCATAAGACTCCTAAGAACTTCCTAGTTGGTGACCATGTCCTCTTTGGGACATGGAAGCTTCATACTGAGATCGCTCCCAGACTCATCCTCTGTATGTCTTTGTTTATATGCTTTTTGGTTATAAATTTGGAGCTGTAAGTATAGTATATTTTCCATGTGAACTATTCTAGCAAATCAGTGAACCCACAGGGGCAGTGAAAATCATCAGGGTCCACTGCTGCTGCTGCTGTGTATCCGTATAGAGTTTCTCAGACTGTAAATCTTTGCAGGAACAGAAAGCCTCATCTTTGTCCCATGAAGTGGCTGGTGGATTCAAAATGCTGACCTAAACTAATGTGTAACCCTCTTTGCTACCAGGGCTCCTTCAACAGGGACTAGTATCGGCCTATTTGATAGCCTAAAAAAAAAAGGTGTCTTTCTAACTTGTCAGCTCTGACACTTCTAACCTGCGCACTAGCATCAGATCAATGCTGGCTAGGACCAGAGCAATGTTACATAGCAGCTGGTGTGAAGGAAAGTGTCGGTCTAAATTGTGAGTGCTGATGCAGCTCTGGGTGGCTAAAGTCAAATGGAAAGTGCCACTAGGTCAAACGGTAACTAGGATGGAAAAATGGGAAGGTGTGGACTGATTCTATCCTCACCTTCTGGGAATTGGATTCATGCTGATCCTCACCATGCAGTTCACAGTGAAGGCAGGATTTATTATTCTGCCCTTTGCTTATTGCATCCTCCTTCTTTATTAAAATTTCCTTTTCATTTAGTTTCTGGGCCATTAATTCTGCTTCTCTGCTCACTCCTCCTCAGCCATCTTTGATGACACTTGTCCCTTAAATATCTGTTTTCCTTAGGGTTCTGATTTAATCTCTTCATTCTTCTCAGTATCCACTTTTCCTGAGTATTTATGCATCACTATCTGCAGGACGCCATCCCTGCAGTTGTGACCCCACAGTCTGATTACATGCCACCCCTGGGCAATCAGGGCTTTCTGTGTACACCTTTATCACAGAACCTTTCCTATGGCACAGAAATCTGTTTATTTATCTGATCCTTCAGTTATACGAACAGCAAACTACTTGAAGTCAGGACAAAGTTCTATTCAATTGTATATTACAAGTGAATTGAATATCATTTAGACAACCAGAAAACATTAGATACTTTGAAAATTTCAATCATTTACTATCCAACGAGGCAATAATCTTGTGATTATTGTGAAGTGGGAGATTACTAATTTGGGGGAAATTTTTCGAACATCATCAATAAATTGATAGTTTACATTGAATATAGATATTACAAATATATTACATATGCAAACTATGCACATTACATATATGAATTACACATATACATATATACATTGCACGGAAGCCCCACTGCTATTGAGGCAATTATGACTCAAGGAGGCTCTCCCTATATAGGGTTTCTGAGACAGTTAATTGTTATGAGTGCAGATCACCTTATCTTTCTCTCAGTGACTGGCTGGTGAGTTTTAACTGCTGACCCTGTGTTTAGCAGTCCAATGCATAAACCACAATGCCTCCTGGACTCTTAAATCACTACTTACTAATGCACGTGTATATGTGATACACTGTTTGCTGGAAACAGAACGCAAAATATCATTTTTGAAGAGCAAAATCTACAGCCTTCAATATGGATTTCACAATAATGTGGAAAAAAAAATCTTCAGAAATGGATCAATAAATAACATCAGGATAAATGAAGACAAGATTGAATTGTCAAAGACATCATATTTGTTTGAGTCTGTAATCAACACTAATGGAAGTAGCAGTAAAGAAATCAAAGGATGCATTGAATTAGACACAGTGGCTGCAAAAAACTTCTTTAAAGTGTTCAAGAAG
Organism: Chrysochloris asiatica; assembly: GCF_000296735.1. Lineage (NCBI taxonomy): Eukaryota > Metazoa > Chordata > Mammalia > Afrosoricida > Chrysochloridae > Chrysochloris > Chrysochloris asiatica. The sequence continues at coordinate 8,362,951 of NW_006408613.1, read as the reverse complement.
AAAAATATCAGTTTGAGGACTAAGGTGCACCTGATCCAAGCCATGGTATTTTCAATCACCTCATATGCATATGAAAGTTGAACAGTGAAGAAGGAAGATCACAGAAGAATTTATGCATTTGAATGTTGGTGTTGGAGAAGAATAATGAAAGTAGCAAGGATTGCCAGAAGAACAACCAAATCTACATTAGAAGAAGTACAGTCAGAATACTTATTAGAAGCGAGAATGGCAAGAATTCATCTGTCACCCATCAGGAATGTTATCAGGAGGTGCCAGTCTCTGAAGAAGGACACCATGCTTGGTAAAGTGAAGAGTCAGTGAAAAAGAGGAAGACTCTAATGACAGATTGACACAGTGGCAGCAGCAATGGGTTCAAACATAGCAACAATTATGAGTATACGCAGTGTTTTGTTCTGTTATGCATAGAGTTGCTATGATTCTGAACAAATTCGATGGCACCAAATAACAACACACACACACACACAAATATATATCTGTACGTACTTGTCGGATAGAAATGGATATCAGACAAAGTTGAAATATTTTAGGATTTAAAAAGTGAAAAATGGATGTTTTAAAGGCAATCAGTAGCTTCTGTAATAATACTAAGGATTATTTACACAGATGAGGATTTTGAAGTTCAGATGAGCTGAATAATTACCTGAGGTCATCCAGACAGTAGAAACTATAACTGAATTTGAAGCCAGGTCAGTTTGACTCTAATTTTTGGTTTTATAATTTCTATATTACATCAGAGATACTCCAGCTGGGGAAACAAGAGTGTAGACTTCCATGCGAGAACTCTAGCTGCTCCTTGGCTTCCATCCATGGGAGTTTGCATCATACAATGGCATGTGTGACTTTAAGAGGTTCAACCACAGATTATGCTGTTGTTATGTGTTGGAGTTGATTCTGACTCATAGTGACCCTGTGTAGGGTTTCCAAGGAGCTATTGTTGTGTTGGTACGTGCCGTTGAGTCAGTTGCAACTCATAGCAACCTGTACAGGGTATCTGAGGAGCGTCTAGTGAGCTTGAACAACTGACCTTAGAGTTCAAACCAATATTGCAGTCCAGTGCATTAACCCACAGTGAATAATGGCTGGGAAAACAGCACAGCCCCAAGCCCAAAGGCCATTCGTATTTCTGTGAGGTTTAGCTATGTGTACAGTAGTTGGGCAATGAGACACAAGAGCTGCTAATGAAATTCAGAGTCATCAGGAAGTGTTAAAATCTGCTGCTCTTTTCACCTTGGGTCTCCTAAAGTGACATTAGAGACAGTTTCAACTAACACTTCTTATGGAACTAGCAGTAATGTGTTGTTAAGTGCCATCTAGTCTGTTGCTGAAAGTGAAGAGACTTAAAACATTTACTGATGACGATCAAAGAGTACAGCCTTCAGAATGGATTCCATCTCAATGTAAAGAAAACAAAAATCCTCACCAATGGACCAATAAACAATATTCTTATCAATGGAGAAGAGATTGAAGTTGTCAAGGACTTCATTCTTCTTGGATCAACTATCAACACTCACGGAAGCAGCAGTCAAGAAATCAAATGCCATATTGCATTAGGCGAATCTGCTGCACAAGACCTTTTAAAGTGTTGAAGAGCAAAGATGTCAGCTTGAGGACTAAGGTGCGCCTGACCCAGGTGATGGCATTTTCAATAACCTCATCTACATGCAAAAGGTGGACAATGAACAAGGAAGACCATAGAAGAACTGATGCTTTTTAGTTGTGGTGTTTGAGGAAAATATTGAAAGTGCCATGGGCTGCCCATAGAACCAACAAATCTGTGTTGGATGAAGTGCAGCCAGAGTGCTCCTTGGAGGCAAAGGTGGCCAAACTTCATTTCTCTTACTTTGGACTTGTTGTCAGGAGGGACCAGTCTCTGGAGAAGGATGGCATGTTTGGTAATGTGGAGGGTCAGAGAAAAAGAAGAAGAACCCCAATGAGATGGACTGGCCAAGTGGCAGCATTGATGGACTCAAGCGTGGCAACAGTGGTGAGGTTGACCCAGGATCAGGCAGTATTTCGTTCTGCTGTGCATAAGGCCGGTATGGGTCGGTACCAACTAGATGGCACCTAATAACAACAACAACAAGTCTGTTCCAACTCTTAGCACCCTGTATAAGGTTTCCAAGGAGCAGCTGATGAGTTTGAGTTGCCAACTTTGTGGTTCAAACTGACCTTGAGGTGGAGTGTTTATCCTATGGCATCAAACTAGGACTCCAGCATGTAGTAGGAGTATTTTACTATTTGGGTAAATAGGTATGAGGCAGAATATCAATTTTTTTAGAATAAGACTTTTTCTTAACCCATGATTAAGGAGAAAAGATAATTTGCAATATATTTTTAAATATTTCAAAAATAATCAGAAAAAAAGGATAACAACCACAAAACTTAATTTTATCTTGCATTTATTTTCATTTTCTTTACTCTCAGTCTTAAAATATTGACTGTACATGCATTTATTTTAGAACTGTATGCATTTACAGATACAACCTTTTTGATAAAACAACCAAAAATATAGATAATAATTCACACCTACTACCAACTTTAGAGTCCTGGTGTGGTACCATAGGATAAACACTTGGCTGATAACTGCAAAGTTATCAGTTCAAACCCACCAGATGCTACTTGGAAACCCTGTGAAAGATCACTATGTGTTGGAACTGGCTAGTAGACAGGCATTAAGAACAATAACATCAACTTTAGCTACTTTGAATGGCCAAATAATATATGAGCAAGAGATGAATAATTTTTTTTTTCTTGTTTGAAAATCTCAGTCTCTGTTTTTCAGAAATAAGAGCAAAATAACATAGCCAATTATTTAGTAGAACAAACTATTAGGAATGAGGACTGGTGGTTTCGTTTTCTAATTCACTGACTATGGTATAGCCTTGTTTGTTGTAACCAGGGTTTAGAATACCAGCTCCTTCTCACACTAATTTCATACCTAAAAAAGCATGAGAAGATGATTGCTAGGGTGACATGTGACAGCTCTCCAGTCTAGGTAAGGACAAAGTGTGCCAACTGGCTGAAACCACTTCCAGTGCTGGCTTCATTCCTCTATCACTTGAGGAGAGCAGAAGGGAAAAGATGAGAGGCCTGAAAGGACTTACCCACAGAGAAAATGCTTGTCACAGTTGGTTGTCTCTCGCCTGTTTTATCACATTACTTGTCTGCCTAAACCATTTCCGAGGCTTTAGTTCTGAGCAGTTCCCTGATGTTTAGTCCTTAATCTTTAGAGTACAGACTTTGTCATATCCTCTCCACAATGATCCTCTCTGCTTGACCTTTGGGTTAATTCCCAATGTCTGATTTGCTAAAGTCTTGGATATTTTTATGACTCTCTCTCAAATCCTTCTAGTTTGGACTAAAGTGTTGTGTCTCATCTCTAACAAACTCTATTTTACTCCTCTTGTTCCTTCATTGACCCAGAATAAGCCTTTTCACTGTTGGGATTGAATGCTGTAGCTTCCCTTTAGACTCCATGGATATTCTCAGCATAATAAAAAGATGCCAGATTTGACTCCATTAATAATGTACACTTGCAAGACCATAACTCTGGTGGGAAGTCACTCCAAATGAGGCAATTAAAAATGACATTAACTTAATACTCTTAACTTTTTATGATTATTTTGCATTTTGAATGTTTGGTACTAATTTATCATGAGTAACAGTAAAGTATGTTGTTGTTGTGAAGAGCCATAGAATTAGGTCCGACTCATAGTGACCCTGTATGGGGTTTCAGAGGAGCAGCTGTTGAGTTTGAACTGCTGACCTTGAGACTCAAGCCGACCTTGAAGTCAAGTGCTTATCCTATGGCGTCATTCCAGTATAGAAACTATTTAAAGATGGTTTATTTAGACTCTAATATTTTCAGAGTCCTTCAAGGGATATATAAATAAATAATATGATGGATGTACACCCATTGGGTTCATAGTTCAAAAAGGACAACGAACATAAAATCACTTACGAATTCCATAAAAACATATGAAGAATAATACTAAAGCTTATGAAGGCAGAGGTGGCTAATTCTAAAATAATAATGATGATGATAATAATGGCAGTTGTTTGGATCAGATATCTACTGCAAAAGCTCTGAAAATATATGAGAAAAATTTAAATAAGTAGAAATGAGGCAAAGGAGACCTGCATAGAGGAAGTTACAAAGACATATTGTTATTGTTAAGTACCGTGGAGTCAGTTCTGACTCATAGTGACACAGCACAGGGTTTCTGAGGCTGCAAATCTTTATGGGAGCAGAAAGCCACATCTTTCTCCCACAGAACAGCTGGTAGATTCAAACTGCTGACCTTGAGTTTAACAGCCCAATTTGTAACCACTACACTACCAGAGCTCCTTTACAAAGGCATAAAGGCACATAAAAACAAGCCTAAAAAGGCACCTATAAACATTAAAGACAATTTTGTTGGTGTTGTTGTTAAGTACCATCAAGTGTGTTCTGACTCATAGTGACCCTGAATAGGATTTCCAAGAAGCAACTGGTGGTTCTCAGTCCAGCTCATCCTACAGTTAACAGTCAATAAATACACACTCTTCATGAAAGGTCATAATGAAAGAGAAGGCACAAATTGTTGTGTAGGGTTATATCATAGGGAGTCTTCAATCCCATGCTGAGAAATTTGTCCTTTTTATCAAAATGATTTTATCAAAATGAATAAAAGCTAATAAAGTGTTACTAAAAAGAAAAATGATGTGCTTTAGATTGTACTTCACTTCAAGTCTTCATTTGGTAAATCCAGACCTCAAAAAATGCTTTAAAATACTTTTACAAGATTACCTCCTGTCTAGCCATTTCCCTGACAATTCAAAATTCAAATATTATTTCTCTAGGGGAATCTCCACCCCAAGAATTGTTTGAACTCTCCTATTATAAATGTCTATAGCAACCTTATAGACACTTATAGAGTCCTGGTGTGGCACTGTGGGTTAATGCACCAGAATGCAAAGCCATTTGAACTGCAAGGTAGGTGGTTCAAGATCACTAGCTGCTCCTTGGGAACCCTATACAGGGTCGCTATGGGTCGGAACCAACTCAACAGCATTTCACATAGCAACATTGTATTCAGTACAACAAGGTTGTATTCTTTCACCATACTTATTCAACCTGTATGCTGAGCAAATAATCTGAGAAGCTGGGTTTATGAAGAAAAACATGGCATCAGGATTGGAGGAAGACTCATTAACATCCTGCTATATACAGATGATACAATCTTGCTTGCTGAAAGTGAAGAGGACTTAAAACATTTACTGATGAAGATCAAAGTGCACAGCCTTCAGTATGGATTCCATCTACAAAAATCCTCACCTCTGGACCAACAAACAACATTCTTATCACCAGAGAAAAGTCTGACGTTGTCAAGGACTTCATTCTTCTTGGATCAACTATCAACACTCAAGGAAGCAGCAGTCAAGAAATTAAATGATGTATTGGATTAGGCAAATCTGCTGCACGAGACCTTTCTAAAGTGTTGAAGAGCAAAGATGTCAGCTTGAGGACTAAGGAGTGCCTGACCCAAGCCATGGTATTTTCAATAACATCATATGCATGCAAAAGCTGGACAACGAATAAGAAAGACCATAGAAGAATTCATGTTTTTATGTTATGATGTTGGAGGAGAATATTGAAAGTGTCATGGGCTGCCAAAAGAACTAATAGATCTATTTTGGAAGAAGTGCAGCCAGAGTGCTCCTTGCAGGCCAATATGACCAAATGTCATCTCTTATACATCAGACATATTGTCAGGAGGGAGCAGTCACTGGAGAAGGATATCATGTTTGGTAAGGTGGAGGGTCAGAGAAAAAGAGGAAGACCCCCAACAAGATGGATTGGCCAAGTGGCCAAGTGGCAGATTCCAGCATGGCAACAGTAGTGAGGTTGGCCCAGAATCGGGCAGTGTTTCATTCTGCTGTGATTAAGGTTGCTATGGGTCGGTACTGACTTGGTGGCACCTAACAACAACAAAACAGAGCAACCTTGTCTTTTAGATTGTCATACTGTAGTCACTTGTGTGCTGCTCTGATGCTGGAAGCTATGCCACTAATATGTAAATACCAAACAGTGCCATCCATGGTATACAGGTTTTAACAGAGCCACCAAACTAAGACAGACTAGAAAGAGGGGAAGACAGACAAATTCTAAATGGTTAGCCATTGAAAACCTTATGAATAACAGCAGAACATTGTCAGATGTAGTACCAGAACAGGAACCCCTCAGATTGGAAGGCATTCAAATTATGAGTATGTAATAAATACCTCCTCAAAGCCAAATTAATAGCATTGATGGAGCAATGCTTTTAGGACCTTCATGTGCTAGTAAGGCAAAATGAGAAGAAACAGCTGTAAAGATCCATTAATAATTGGAATATGGAGTGTATGTAATATGAACCCAAGAAAGTTGGAAGCTGTAAAATGAGATGCAATGCACAAAGTTCAATAACCTAGGCATTAGTGAGCTGAAATGGACTGGTACTGGCTATTTTGAATCAAACAATCATATGACTTACTATACTAGGAATAATAAATTGGATAAGGATGGAGTTGCATTCATAAAAAAAAAAAAAAAAAAGCATTTCAAGATCTATCTTGAAATACAATGTTGTTTGTGGTTCTAAAAGTACTCAAATTTACATACCAACTACTATAGTCAGTGATGATAAAAAATTAATTCTATAAACTTTTTAGTCTGAAATTGATCAAACATGCAATCAATATGTACTATAATTTCTGGTGATTGGAATGCAAAAATTGAACCTGAAGAAGATTTGTTGTTGTTGTTGTTAAGTGCCATCGAGTCTAGTTGGAAATTATTGCCTTGGTAATAGAATTGATGCTGCAGGTTGAAAAATATAATTTTGCAAGACCAGAAACTTATTCACTGTAAATACCTTTTTAAACATAAACAGCAACTATACATGTTGACCTCACCAGTGGAATACACAGGAATAAAAAAATTGACTACATCTGTGAGAAAGCACAATGGAGAAATTCAATATCATCCGGCAAAAGAAGGCCAGGGGCCAACTTGGAAGAGACCATTAATTGTTCATATGCAAGTTCAGATTGAAGCTTAAGGAAATTAAAACAACTTCATAAGAGGCAAAATATGAATGAGCAGAGAATATCAGAAAGGTGTTTACTTGTGTTTTATTGACAATGCAAAAGCATTCAACTGTGTGAATCACAACAAACTATCGATAACATTGCAAAGAATAAAAATCCCAGAACACTTTCTTGTGCTCATGAAGAACTTGTACATGGATGAAAAGGTAGTTGTTAAAACAGAACAAGGGGACACTTTAAGTTATTTTAAATCTAGAAAAGTGTGCACCAGCATTGTAGCCCTTCACCATACTTATTCCATCTGTATTCTAAGAAGCTGGATTATATGGAAAAGAATATGGTATCCAGATTTGTTGAAGACTCTTTAACAACCTGTGATATGCAAGTAGAACAATCTCGCTTGCTGGAAGTAAAGAGTACTTGAAATACTTACTGAAGAAGATCAAAGACTACTGCCCTCAGTATGCATTGCACCTCAATGTAAAGAAAATAAAACTGCTCACAAAAAGACCAATAAATAACATCATGATAAATGGAAAACAGATTGAAATTTTCAAGGTTTCATATTTGTTTTGATACACAATTAACACTCATGAAAGCAGCAGTTTAAAAAGCAAAAGATGTATTGCATTATGTGTATCTACTGAAAAGACCTATATTAAAGAGCAAAGATGTCAGTTTGAAAACTTAGATACAATTGACCCATGGCATGATATTTTCAGTCATCTCATATGTGAAAGTTGGACAATGAATAAGGAAGATCTTAGAACAAGCGACACATTCAAATTATGATGGCAAAGGATATTTAAAGTGCTATTGAGATCTTATGTGGTACTGTAGGATAAGCATTGGAGTGCTTAATGAAAGATTGGCAGTTCAGACTCATCAGTTGCTCCTTGGAAACCCTATATATGGTTGCTGTAAGTAGGAACTGACTTAAAAGCATGTAACAACAACATGGAGCGCCAGGGAGAAAAACAAATCTGTGAGGAAAGTACAACCAGAAAGTTCCTTAGAAGTGCTGATGACCACACTTATTCTCAGGAGGCACCAGTCCCTAGAGAAGGACATCATGCTTGGTAAAGCAGAGGGTCAGCAAAAATGAGGCAGATTCCATATGAGATGGATTGGCATAGTGACAGGGTTCAAACATAACAGCAATTCTGAGGATGGCCCAGGACGAAGCATTGTTTCATTCTGTTTTCCACAGGGTCAGAATGAGTTGAAAGGAATTTGGAAGCATTTAGCAACAACTGCAAAGCAACCTGTATTTTCCCTTTGGTACTTATCGTATGTGTCCTGGTGCAGTACTGTGTAGCACTGGACTGATAACCACAATGTCGGTGATTCAAACCCACAAACCACTGTTTGGAAACCTTATACAGGGTTGCTGTGATTCAGAATTGACTTGATGTCATTTAACAACAAGAGCAATCATAGGTGCCATCATTATCCAAGATCTATTTTTCTATATTATTTTGATGCCTTGAGATCAGGAACAGTTTAGATTACTCACAGCTGTACCTTTAATGTCTGCACTGGGATACATTAGTTTTCTAAAGACATTTGCTGAATCAAATCACATGCATATTATATAGTATATAGAATAGACAGTTGCAGGAGGGAAAAAAGTAAATTTTGGAGACCTTTTCAATAATACAAGTAGTGATAATAGAAGCTTTGTGTAGAACAGAGACATCTAGTTAAAATAAAGGAAAGGCATAGGTATTGAAGAGGTTAAATCTTCAAGAATGGATAATCTAAAGATGAGGAGGTACCTATAAAGTGAAGGTAGCCACATACTCTCTTGACTCCCCTCCACTAATATCTGTACAGTCAGAGTTATATATCTGAGAGGCGTTTCCAAAAATCCATTGCCCATGTTGTGCCCATGCACTAAATATACTCCAAAGGTAATTCTGAGAAGAATGGATATTTAGGGCATTTCTGAAATTGTTGAATTATGTTCTCTTTGAATCTCTTGTGTGTTGCAAGTGTTGTCAAGTCAGTTCTGACTCATAGTGACCCTTTATAGGGCTTCCAAGTAGTGGCTGGTGAGTTTGAACCACTGACCTTATGTTGTTGTTAAGTGCTGTCATAGCGACTCTGTACAGGGTTTCCAAGACTGTAAATCTTTACGGGAGCAGAAAGCCTCATCTTTCTCCCATGGAACAGCTGGTAGTTTCGAACTGCTGACCTTGCGGTTTGCAGCCAGATTCATAACCACTACTCTACCAGATATTATCCTATCACAGACAGCAATGTACCCCATGACTGATCTAGATATGTTCTTTTTGACGATGAATGCAACACCATTCTTGTTCAATTTGTCATTCCCATCATAGTAAACCATGTGATTGTCAGATTCAAAATGGCCAATATCAGTCCATTTCAGCTCACTAATGCCTAAGATATCAATGTTTGTGTGCTCCATTTCATTTTTGACAACTTCCAATTTGCCCAGATTCATATTTTGTACATTCCATGTTCTGATTTTTAATGGATGTTTGCAGCTGTTTGTTTTCATTTTGAGTTATCGCCCACCAGCAATTGAAGGTCCTGCGGGCTTTTCCCCCACAAGCTTTACTCCATTTGTGTCATCACGGTCAACTCTACTTTGAGGAGGCAGCTCTTCCCCACTCACATTTTGAGTGCCTTCCAACCTGAGGGGCTCATTTTCCTGCACTATATCTGACAATGTTTTTCTGCTATTCTTAAGAGTTTCAGTGACTAAATATTCGAAAATAGTTCGTCATGCTTTCTTCCTAGTCTGTCTTTGTCTGGGAGCTCATGTGAAACCTGTGCACCATGGATGACCCTGCTGATATTTAAAATACTGGTGGCATAGTTTTCATTATCACAGCAACTCATAAAGCACCACAGTATGACAAACTGACAGGCTGTTTGGTTTTACATGGAAACTGTGACTTTAAATTTCATGGATATCTGTGCACATGCGTAGCAGAACCCTTCAGGGGTGGCGGAGGGGTATCCATTCACTTCAGGCATCCCCTCTAGTCACCAGAATGGAGGTGCGCAGACAGCGAGAGACCAATGAACAGATACCAAAAAATGCATGTCCACATCCGTATCTCTGCGGGTTTGGTCAGACATTCATGGCTGTTCTAATCCTTCCCTCACTTGGTATGTAATTCACTCAACAAAGATACTATTTAGCTAAAAATTCACTCCAGCCTCACATTATGTTGTAAAAGATTTTATACAACAATATATTTTTTTTCACTTTGGTTTTTGTATTATTATTATTATTTTGAATTAAGTGGAGGTTTATAGATAAGATGATCAGTTTTATATTCAACAAATCATACACCGTGTTTAATCTTAATGATTGCAATCCTCTCCATGGAACAACAGTTGTCCCACTTCCTCCCTGTGGTAGTTGTTGTTAATTGCCATGGAGACAGTTCCTGTATAGGGTTTCCAAGGAGTAGCTGATAAGTTTGAATCACCAATCTTGTGGTTCACACCAACCTGTGGTCCAGTGCTTTTTCCCAGTGTCATGCCAGGACTTCCTGTGGTTTAGTCATGTACAAATATCCTCTTTCAAACTATCTATTTGTTGGATATATAAATAAATACATATCCCAGACTTCCTCCTAGAGCCACTCAGCCTTATATAGCAATATTTCATCTGTGAAATGGGACTTGGTTGTGGTCATATGTATGTGTTTAAAGTTACTTATTCTATTTTCTTTATCCCATGTGTATTGAGCATACAACTATATACCAGACACTATGCAAGGAGTCCTGGTGTGGCCTGTGGATTAATGCGCCAGGCTGCAAAGCCATTGGTGGTTAAAGCTCACCAGCTGCTCCTCGGAAACCCTGTACACGTCCGCTAGGAAACAACAGGAACAACATTCAAGGAACCCTGGTGGCAAAGTGGTTAAAGTTCTCTGTTGCTACCTGTACAGTTGATGATCCAAACCCACTAACCGCTTTGTGACAGAAAGATGTGGTCATCTGCTTCCCTAAAAGATTTACGGCGTTTTAAACCCTAAGGGATAATTTACTTTGTGCTATAGGGTCACTAATGAGTCAGAATAGATTGCGTGGCACTGAATTTTGCCTTTGTTAACTGCTAGAGAGACAATTCTCTGGTAGCGTAGTGGTTACGAATCGGGCTGTGAACCTTAAGGCCAGCAGTTCGAAACTACCAGTCGCTCCACGGGAGAAAGATGAGGCGTTCTGCTCCCGTAAAGATTTACTGCCTCAGAAACCCTGTACAGGGTCGCTATGAGTCGGAACTGGCACTTAACAGAAGCAGCAACAGCAGAGAGACAATGAGAAGAAACTAATTTGGGATTTCAAGTCTCACAGCAAAAGCTAATATTACATAAATAATTACAAAAATAACTAAGTCATCACTGTTTTGAAAATGTCTTCATTTCTAAAAAGAAAACAATTGGGGTTAACAAAAAAAGAGATGCATTAAAGCTACATCAAGTGAAAGAAAAGATCAATGGAAATGAATGGTTTTACTTAAAGACCTTTCTAATAGAGAAATACTCTGCAACATGCTTTTAACTAAGCTGTGAGTTTTTGTTTTGTTTGCTTTTCTAGAGGGTTTTATGTATAATCATACTTTTGAATTAAATTTCTAAAGCTACTGCTCTATACATATGTAACAATCTATATATACATATATGTATATTTATTTATAGGTATACATATATGTGCACAGATACACACACATACTTACATAGCTCTTCTGTTCATTGCTTTCCCTGTTCTTCTAGGAAGAGAACTATGTTTTACTTCCATGGCAACATTTTTCAATGTCTTTGATACATGTTAATAAAATCAGTCAATTTCACTTATAAGGTAAATGCCATACAGCTAGAAACATAACATACCAGGATTTCATTCTTTTATGAAATATTTTATTTAAATTTTAACAAAACACAGACAAGTGTGACATTACAATATAAACTATCTTGATAGCTTGTCCCCAAGAACACAGGAAAAGAACATAACTTCTATTTGACTTTTTCTATAAATTGATAAGCAATGGGGCTCTTAGAAAGCCCCAAAGGGTTTCAAAGGTTGTAAATCTTTGTGGAAGCAGATTGCCATTTTCCCCTACACACAAAGTGACTGGTGGGTTCAGTCTGTCAACCTTTTGCTTATCATCTAAGTGCTCAGCCACTGTACCACTAGAACTCCTTTTTTTCAAAGGAATAGGCTTATTAAAATTCTTTAGAGACCTTAGGGAGGTCAGATAATTTAAAAATTTTCTTGATAGTGTTGATACTTTCTGGTTTCTTGGTGAAAATTGTTGAAAAGGTTTAACTGCATAGAAACCCCAGAGATTTTGATGGTGATTTTCTAAAGACATGAATAAATCTGACTTAACATCAGAGAAACAGTCAAACAAAGTTATTTCAAAAACCTTAGCATTTACAGAGGTACTTTAGAAAATTACCATGATAATTTTACTTTGCGTTTTCCAAGTTATCTAAGTAAAATACATGAGTCACAGATACAGCGTTGTAAAGTTAGCACAGCAACTTGCTCAACCCCCTTATGTTATGAGAAAAGTGAGGCTAAAGGAGGTTAACAAAGAAAATAAGACATGAATATATTATAAATAGAATTCTGAAATTTATGGTAAAGCTATTTGAAGAATGTGGAGCAAACTTGGCCAGTTTTATTTTGACTCACAAGAGGTTGTCTTAACTTTAAGTCTTCCATGAGACCTAAATTTGCTTTTACAGCTAGAAGAAGATACCATGTTAAACCATTCGAAAGAAATTAATTTTCCAGCAGATTAAATCACCTAATTTGGCATTCTTGAAAAACAGTAAGAATTTTCGATTTACTCAGTCATATCTAAAGGGATACTTACACCATGTCTTTCAATTTGTCATATTGTAGTGGCTTATGTGTTGTTAGAACAGAAGAAGGGGCTACTGCACGATTTAAAATCAGGAAATGTGTGAACTAGGATTGTATCCTTTTACTATACATATTGGTAGCGTAGTGGTTACGAATCGGGCTGTGAGCCGCAAGGTCAGCAGTTGAAAACTACCAGCTGTTCCGCGGGAGAAAGATGAGGCATTCTGCTCCTGTAAAGATTTACAGCCTTGGAAACCCTGTACAGAGTCGCTATGAGTCAGAACCGACTCCACGGCACATGACAACAACAACAACTATACATATTCAATCAGTGTGCTGAGCAAATAATGTGAGAACTTGGATTATATAAAGAAATCATGTAAAGAGAATTTTAAATCAAGATTGGAGGAAGACTTATTAGCAGACTGTGATGTGCAGATGACACAACCTTGTTTACTGGAAACTAATAAGACTTGAAATACTTACTGATGAAGATGAAAGACCACAGTCTGCAGTAAGGATCACACTTCAATATAAAGAACACAAAGATATTCACAAGTGGACCAATAAATAGCAACATGATTAATGGAGAAAAGATTGGAGTTGTCAAAGACTTCATTTTCCTTTCATACACAATCAACACTCATGGAAGCAGCAGTCAAGAAATCAAATCACATATAATATTAGGTAAATCTGCTGCAAAAGAATTCTTTAAAATGTTAAAAAGCAAAGATGTCACTTTGAGGACTAAGGTTGCCTGATACAAGCCATGGTATTTTCAATTGCCTCATATGCATGTGAAAGTTGACAATGAATAAGGAAGACAGTACAAGAATTGATACATTTGAATTATGGTGTTGTAGAAGAATATTCACAGTACCACGGAATTCCAAAAGAACAAGCAAATCTGTGTTGGAAGAAGTACAGCCAGAATGTACTTTAGAAACAAAGATAATCAGTCTTCATCTCTTGTACTTTGAACATGTTGTCAGTGGGACCTATCCCTGGAGAAGAATATCATGCTTGGCAAAGTGAAGGGTCAGTGAAAAAGAGGAAGACCCTGAACAAGATGGATTTACACAGTAGGAGCAACAATGGGCTCAAATATAACAATTGTGAGAATGGAGCATGAATGGGCAGTGTTTCATTCTGTTGTGCATAGAGTCTCAATGAGTCGGAACGAACTCAATGACATCTAACAACAACAATAAAGGGACAGTTCAGTGTTCCCGCTGCATTGCTTTATGGGCTTTCTTATTTCATTTGAAATGCTTCAGAAATGAAACTCATCAAACATTCCCTTAGGAAGTTCCTTTAACAACATACTACTTTGATATGTTTTTCTTCTCCTTTTTCTTTTTAAAGTCACAATTTCTTAGGATCAGTATCCACCACTTGTTTTAAATGAATAATTGTCCTTTATGTTTATGTTTAAGATATAAAATTGTATATTTTATGTTTAAAATAGAAAATTGTGGCAGCACTGTGAATTAATAGAGGAAGGTATTTGTTGAAATCTCTAGAATGTCTCCCTTTTTCTTTAAAATGTTTCTACTTTGTATCTTTTAACAACTATTCATATATTATTTCTACAAATTGTCACACAGTCCATCTCTCACTTCCCTATTTTGTTAGTAGGAAAAAAAGTCAAATGCAATCAGTAAGTTTGTAGAAATAGGACATTTCACTCAGACAATAATAAATGTTTGAACATTGATAATTATAGAAAGGATTTAAACTATCAATTATCTGACATCTCATATTAATAGAAAGAGAACAATGAATATTCTATCATATTTCCCTTCTTTGAGGATGTTTTGTAATAAAAAATAAGTATTTATTAAAATATCGTTTGCATTAACTGCCATAACAAATGAGCATGCACTTGATGGCTTGAAACAAAACAACTTATTATTTTACAATTTTATAGGTTATAAATCCAACATAAATTTCACCAGTCTAAAGTCAGGGCGTCAACAAGGATGCGCTCCTTTCTGAGGACTATGGGGAAGAATCTATTTCCTTTCTTTTTCCAGCTCTGATGCCTATATTCATTCACTCATGGTCCCTGCTCCATCTTTAAGTTCAGCAATAGCACTCAGTTGCTCACATGCATCACTCTGGCCTTCTCCCATTGTTACATCTATATCTGATTCTTTTTTTTTTTTTTTTCCTTTTCTTTCTGTCATCCTCTTCAGTAAGCACTCTTGATGTCATATTGGGCCTACCCAGATAATTGACGATAATCTCTCCAACTCAAAATTCTTAACATTTTCAGATCTGTAAAGTTTTCTTTTCCATGTAAGATTCTGAGATCATAGGTTCTAAGGCTCAGGAAATCAAGATGTGTACATCAGTGTTTTTAGGTACCACAGAGTTTATACTAACTCATAGTCATCCAGTGCACAACAGAATGAAACACTTTCCAATCCTGTGCCAACATTACAGATGTTGCCACCCTTTAGCCCATTGCTTCTGCCACTGTGTCAACCCAATTTGTTGGGGATCTTCCTCTTTTTCTCTGAACTTCACTTTACCAAGAATGATGTCCTTCTCCAGGGACTGGTCCCTCCTGATAACATGTCCAAAGTATGAGAGATGAAGTTTTACTACCTTGGCTTTCAATTAGCATTCTGGTTGTACTTTTTCCAACAACACAGATTTGTTTGTTCTTTTGGCAGTCCACTGTCCTGCCATTTTAATATTTTCCTCTAGCACAATAATTCAGATGCCTCAATTCTTTTACAGTCTTATTCATTTCCTAACTTTCACATGCATATGAGGTTATTGAAAATACTATGGCTTGGTCAGGTGCACTTTAGTCCTCAACTGACATCTTTGCTCTTCAACACTTTAAGTAGATCATGTGCAGCAGATTTTTCCAGTTCAACATTTTGTTTGATTTCTTAACTATTGCTTCCATGAGTTTTGATGGTTGATAATAGCAAAATGAAATCTTTGATAACTTCAATCTCTTCTCCATTTATCATGATGTTGTTTTTATTCCATCCATTCATGGGGCCTTGTTCTTTGCCAGTGCCTTTAAAGCATCTTGAACTTCTTCCTTCAGTGTCATTGGCTCTTGATCATATGTTATCTCATAAAATGGTTGAACATCAGCCATTTATTTTTGGTAAAGTAACTGTATTCTTTCCATCTTCTTTTGATGCTTTTTGCATGATTCAATATTTTGCCCATAGAATCCTTCTATATTGCAAGTCCAGGTTTGAATTTTCTTCAGTTTCCTCATTTGAAAATATGCTGAGTGTATTCTTCCCTTTCAGTTTTCTAATTCCAAGTGGTTGCACATTTTGCTATAATATTTGACTTTGTCTTTTCTGCTTCACTTTGAAATTTTCTATGCACCAGTTTTATCTAATAATTTATTCCACTTGCTTTAGCCTCTCTATGTTGGAGCCCCACCACACATCTGTCAGTTTGTCATACTGTGGTGGCTTGTGAGTTGCTATGATTCTGAAAACTATTTCACTGGTATTTTAAATACCATCAGGGTCACCCATGGTGGACAGGTTTCAGATGAGCTTCCAGACAAAGACAGACTAGGAAGAAGGAGTGACAATTAACTTTCAAGAGGTAGCATATGATCAAGAGCCAACTGTCTCCTTTGCCATGAGACCAGAAAAATTGGATGGTGCCCAGCTACTGAATATTTTGATCAAATAGAACAGTCTTTACAAATAGGGGGAAAGTGCCAGTTAGAATTTCAAATTCTCACAGTCCTAATTTTCAAGAGTCGTGAAGTCTGGATGAACTCTCAAACTATTGCTCTGAGATAATATTTTATCTTAAACCAAAAATATCTTAAAATGGAAATACTGTTTAGCTTAACTTTTAAAGAATATCAGCCTTTAGCATTATACTCTTTTAAGGTCTATCTATATGGGATTAAAGTGACAACAGTAAGGAAAAAGTTTAGATAAGAGCTTTGGGGGCAGTGAGTTTATGCAAATGAAGGAGAAACACCTCAGAAAAAGAAAGTGAGAATGGATGCACAAATCTGAATGCTATGAATTCTACATATAGAAACTGTTGAGTTGATGCATATTCTGCAGTGTATCTTCTGAACACCAAGTAAAAGATAGAAATTCATGTATGAAGAATCTACTTTGGAGTGTGAGGTGTCTGCGTGGTTTGACTATATATAGTCATAGAGAAGGAATTATATCATTAATTTGTCTTCTTCATACTACTTGGTTCTGTATAAAAGAAATCTGCACGGAAGTTTTGTGGGGTTTTTTTGTGTGTTTGTTTTACTTTAGTTACACTAGGTTGATTGACATCATCTAATTATCTTACTGCTCAGGGATTTTACAAATTGGTTCATTTATACTAAAGCAGAGGTGAAATATGGTTGAAAATAAATCAGAGAATAATAATATTTTATGGCACATAAAAGGTATGTGAAATGCAAATTTCAGTAACCATCAATTAAGTGTTGTTGGAACACATGAATACCCATTCTTTTATGTGTTGTCTATTGTCGCTTTCACACTGTAATGATAGAGGTGAGTAACTACCACAGAGACCATATGATCCATAGTGTCTAAAATTTTTACTATCTTGCCATTGCAGAAAACTTTCTTGCCCCTGTACTAAAACAGAATTGATAATTTTATTGGTAGATATTTGGAAAATGCAAGGATAAAGAGATGGCTTAGAACAATTACAATTGTTGATACCTAACTAAAATGAAATTTAACTTTGTTTGTGAGAAGAAGCACTATAATGTAATCTAAGAGCATGTTTATTGTCAAAATAAACACAAAATAAATATTGATTTCAATTACAAAAATTTCATCAATTAAATGCAAGTGATCTGGATAGACTCTAGGCTTTCAATTCCAGAATTTACTTCTCCCTTGGACATTTTCAATGTTAGGCAAAGAGATGTGTGTGTGTGTCCATTGGATTTTTTTTTTTTTTTTTTTTAGATTTTTAGTAGATTTTGTGACAATATCTCACAAGGAAGAAAACAAAAGCCACCTGCCACCAAAACAAAACAAAAAATGCTTTATGCAATTTTTTTTTTTAATAATTAAATATTTCTTGGAGTCAGCTCTGTTAGATTGTCACCAGTTTGTGCAACATAACCCTAAATAAATAGGCAGATCTGAGTAGTGCATTTTCTCTTACTGAAGATTATTTCTAACAGTGCCATAAACACAGTTTCAATTTGTTACATCAAGGTTTAGCTTTTAACTTTAAACCAGACACTGCACATTTTTAAACCTGAGAGTTGAAACGAAACACCCTAATATCAGAAAGCTTGACTGCATATTAATTTGAAGCTTATTTTCCTCTAGGTGATAGAGAAAGTATGGAAAGACTCTAGCCAATAAACTCATCCCTAGCAAAACCAGTGCATAGGAATGAGATCCCCCTTGCTTTACCAAGATAAGCAATCCGTGATGTTCATAGAGAATTCCATGAAGATCACAAGAGTTTCTAAGGGATTTTGCTAAAAGAGGATGGGTCGAACCCTTACAGATAATAGACATTAATAAGCTTTGTTTTAAAAATAGATTTGGCATCAGAGACATTAAATAATATATTTTATATAGTTGGACATTCAAGCTGAAGAGGAAAGGGAAGGAGAATGAGCATGTATGTATATGCATATATATGTTTGAGAGATGATATTTCTACATGTGTATTTTCCTATGCTATAAACATATCCATGAATACAGCAGAGCATACAGGGAGCAAAGTTATGGAAAGTTCTTGGCTGTAACCAAACACCTTGTGGGATTGAGTGGTTGAGCCTAAGGACTCAGAACCATTGGGATCGTGTAATCTGCAAAGAGAATGTTCTGCATCCCACTTTAGTGCGTATCAACTGGGGTCTTAAAAGCTCGCGAGAAGCCAAGGATGATTTCTGTCTAGAGCAAAGAAGAATGTTAAAAAAAAAAAAAAAAAATCAAAGATGCATGGAAACAATTAGTCAAATGGATTAATAATTTTAATTTCCATGACCTTGATACCAGAAGAAATAGTTGGGGCTAGAATATCAATGCTGACTACTCTAAAAACGATCACATTAGAAGGTCCTGAATATAGTAGAAGAAAAGTGTGGAACAAATATCAAAATTATTTTTAAAAATTACCAGGATTATTGTATACAGGGAGGCTGGTGGTGCCCCTAAGGCAATCACCTTTAGCCACCCTTCAAACCTGGAACTGAACTCACCCCTGTAGACTGCCAGAAGAGCTAACAATTTGTATTAGGAAAAATCCAACCATAATGCTTTTTAGAAGCAAGGATTGCCAGACTTCATCTCTCATTCTTTGTACATATTGTCAGGAGAAGGACATCATCCTTGGTAAAGTGAAGGGTTAGCAAAAAAGAGGAAAGGGCTCCAATGAAGTGGATTGACACAGTGGGAGCAACAACAGGCTCCAACATCACAATAATTTTGAGGATGGTGTAGGACCATGCAGTGTGTCATTCTGGTATGTATAGGGTCTCTATGAGTTTGAGCAAATTCAATGGCACCTAACAACACAAAAAATAGGGTGACCACTAGGGAGGTTTACATTCATTAGAATAATCAGCTATTTGAGTTCAAAAGTGCAGTATTTGCCCAAGGACAAAGCAGTGAAGACAGGAAGGTTTGTGAAAGACAGAGGAATAGAAACAAAACATATAGGAAGAAACGGGCTAAGTAATGTTCTATTTGGGGGAATACAATCAATGACATGAGACAAAAATGTGTATGAATTGGTGAATGAAAAATTAGTTTGCTTTGTAAGCATGCACTCAATTAACAATAAAAAAGATTTTTTTTTTTTAATACCGTGACTTGTAGTGCCCTTATGCACACCAGAATGAAATACTGTCCAGTTCTGTGCCATCCTTGCAATCATTGTTATGTTTGAAGCTATTGCTGCTAAAACTGTGTCAATCTGTCTCAATGAGTGTCTTCCTCATTTTCACTGACCTGTTTTACCAAGTGTAATGTCCTTTTCTAGGGAAGCATTCCTTCTGGTAACATGTTGAAAATAAATTAGGTAAAGTCTTAGTATCCTTATTTAAAAAGAGCATTCAGGGACCTCCATTCCTAGACTGCCATCAAGGGAGAAGAGCTGAGAGAGGGACCCTACCCAGAGAAGCAGTTATGCCTGAGATGGAGGCTGAGACGATGATGTGGAGAGATGGAACAGCTGGGGACTTTAGACACAGAGAGGGAGAGGAGCTGTGTGACAACCAGGGAGCAAGCTTGTAGGGTATACCCTTTGGTTGGTTGATGGTACATGGAGGGGGTTGTAAACATGTCGATGAAACAATATACGATAGGATGAATGTAAAACAACCTATCACACAATTTGCAATAAAACATTAAAAAAAATTCAGTTTTTACTTATTCCAAAACACATCTGCTTATTTTTCTGGCAGTGTCTGGTATTTTGAATATTATTCACCAACACCATAATTCAAATGCTTCTATGTGGCTTCCAGTGTTTTTTATTCATTGCCCAGCTTCCATATGCATATGAGGCAATTGAAAATACTTTGACTTGTGACACACACTAGTCCTCAAAGTGACATCTTTGCTCTTTAACAATTATTATTGTTATATGCAGTCAAGTAGTTCTGACTCATAGTGACCCTATATAGGGTTTCCGAGGAGTAGCTGGTGAATTTGAATAGCTAACCTTGCTATTCAAACCAACTTCATGGTCCAGTGCTTTATCCTACAGCATTACAGAAGGTCATTTGAGAGATCTTTTGAAATAGATATGCCCATTGCAATACATCACTTAATTTACTTAGTATTGTATCAATGCATTAATTAAGGATACAAGTAAAATAGATTTTTTGACAACTTTAATCTTCTTTCTGTTTATCATGCTGTTATGTATTGGTCCAATTGTCAAGATTTCTTTACAGTGAGTTTTAATCCATATTGAAGGCTATATTATTTTATTTTCATCAGTAAGTACTTCAAGTCCTCTTCATTTCCAGCAAGGAAGTTGTGTCATCAGCATATTGCACATTGCTAATAATTGCAAATATTTAACAGTCAAAATGTGCTTTAGAAATATTTTTAACTTTCTGTCCCACCTCCAACACACACACACAGTCACAAGGGTAAATCAAAGATGTTGTGAATTGCATTCCAGTTCATACATGTATGGGTTTATCCAAACAAAATATGTTCAAACATGCCTTCGTGATCAGTCCATGGCTGTAGACATATTATTTTAAGAAAACACTTGTCTAAGTCTCATTAGGTTGCCGTCAATAAAAGGTCAAATTGAAACAGTGACTATCAAGGGGATCTTCTTGGCTAGTCATGTTCAAGGCAGAGATGTCAACTCTGAAGATAATGACAAAGGTATTTTGGGACTGCAAGGAGGAAATCTTGTCTTAAAATATACAGGATGATCATGGAGACTTCTTATGAAAAAGTTTCTTAAGAATCTGAAAACTACCTTGATGAGAAAAAGGCCAGAAAAGTTTTGCCAAGGATTTTTTTTCTTTCTTTCTTTCTTTTCACCATGACAATACACCTGCTCTTTATTCAAGGGTAGCATGGCTAGTCCTATGAGCATTTCATTGGAAAACTTTACCCCATCCGCCCCAAAGCACCAAAATAGCCTCTTCAGACATCTTTTTATTCCCAAAGCACAAAAGCATCACATTTCAATAACTGAAGGATGCTAAGACCGCCATTTTGATGTGGTATAAATAAAAAAGTACAGAATTCTTTGTGAAAGGATTAAAGAGATGAAAACACTGCATTCAGAAGTGTATATATCTCACTGTTGAAAAATGTATAGACTTCTATGTTGAGAAACAATAACTTCACATATTCTTACCTTTGTTTACTAATGGCAATTAATATAAGAAGCTGAATCATATGAGGAAGAAAGTGGCATCAGAATTAAAGGAAGACTCATTAACAACCTGTGATAGGCAGATGATACAACCTTACTTGCTGAAAGCAAAGAGGACTTAAAATATTTACTTAAAAAAAAACAAAAAGTACAGCTATCAGTATAGGTTGCTCCTCAATATAAAGAAAACAAAACTCCTCACCATTGGACCAAATAACATCAAGATAAATGGAAAAAAAGACTGAAGGTGCTGAAGACTCATTTTGCTGTTATCAAGCATAAACACTCATGGAAGCAGCATTCAAGAAATCAAAGCACGTATTGCGGAAGACCTCCTCATTTCTTCCATTTGCTTTAGCATCTCTACACTGGAGAGCAAGTTTCAGTGTCTCTTTTGACATCCTTTTTGAGCTTTTCCTTCTTTCTTGTCTTCTCAATGACTTTTTACTTTCTTCATGTATGAGGTTCTTGATGTCATCTCACAACTCTTCTGGTCTTCGATCTTTAGTGTTTAATGTATCAAATCTGTTCTTCAGATGATCTCTAAATTCAGGTGGGATATATTCAAGGTCATATTTTGGCTCTCATGGACTTGTTTTCATTTTTTTTTAGCTTCAGTTTGAATTTGCATATCAGTAATTGATGGTCTGTTGCAGCCCGCCCCTGGCCTTGTTTTGACTGATGATATGGAGCTTTTCCATTGCCTCTTTCCACAGATGTAGTCAATTTGATTTGTATGTATAACATCTGGTGAGGTCTGTGTGTATCTCTTATGCTGTCTAAAGAAGGTATTTGAAATGAACAAATCATTGGTTTTGCAGAATTCTATCATGTGTTCTCCAACATCATTTCTACCACTAAGGCCATATTTTCCAATTACTGATTCTTCTTCTTTGCTCCCAACCTTTGCATTCCAATAACCAGTAAGGATCAATATATCTTGATTGCATGTTTGATCAATTTCAGATTAAAGAAGTTGGTAGAATTCTTCTATTTCATCCTCACTGGCTTTAATGGTTGGTGCATAAATTTGAATATTAGTGGTATTAACTGGGCTTCCCTGTAGGCACATGGATATTATCCTATCCCAGTCATTATTGTATATCATGACTGATCTGGATATGGTCTTTTTGACAATGAATACAACACCATTCCTCTTCAATTTGTCATTTCCACCATAGTAAATCATGTGGTTGTCAGATTGAAAATGGCCAATACCAGTCCATTTCAGCTCACTAATGCCTAAGATACTGATATTTATGCATTTCATTTCATTTTTGACAAACTTCAATTTTCCCAGATTCATACTTTGTACATTCCATGTTCCGATTTTCCATGGATTTTTACAGCTTTTTGCCTTTGTTTTGAGTTATGGCCCATCAAGAAATGAAGGTCCCGTGGGCTTTTCTCCCACAGGTTTTACTCTATTAACATCTTCACGGTCAACTTTACTTTGAGGAGGCAGCTCTTCCTCAGTTGTATTTTGAATGCCTTCCAACTTAAGGGACTCATTTCTGGCACTATATCTGGCAGTGTATCTCTGCTGTTCATAAGGTTTTCAATGACTAAACATTCTAAAGTACTTCATCAGCCTTTCTTCCTAGTCTGTCTTCATCTGGAAGCTCATCTGAAACCTGTTCACTGTGGTTGACTCTGCTGATATTTAAAATACCGGTGGCATAGCTTTCAGAATCACAGTAACTCACAAGCCACCACAATATGACAAATTGACAGATGAGCAGTGGTGGATGTGTATATGTGTGTGTATAAATTCTCTTAGAGACCTGCAACCCAGATTTGTTCATGTATAGTACATATGATAAGCTGAAGTACCGAAAAGAAGATGTGACTGTTACCGTGACTAGTGAAAAGCAGACACAGCATATGAACCTTTATATGATGTGCTGAACTGCAATGATATGTATACCCCTGCCCCAAACTTAATTTACTAGTTGTAACTCTATCATGCTTTTTTATCCAAGAAATTTTTTTTTTTGTTTTTTTAGTAGTGGTGTTAAGTTTTCAATTCAATATGTTGCTGTGAGCTGCAGTAGAATTGATCTCCCCACCCCAACTCCTCCTTTCTCTTCTGTGAACTGGTGTTTGGGTTTAAATCACAAGTTTTTAGGTTAGCGTAATGGTTACGAAACGGGCTGTGAACTGCAAGGTCAGCAGTTTGAAACTACCAGCTGTTCCGCAGGAGAAAGCTGAAGCTTTCTGCTCCGGTAAAGATTTACAGCCTCTGAAACCCTGTACAGGGTCGCTATGAGTAGGAACTGACTCCACAGCACATAGCCACTACCATCAGTCAGTTGCAAACTGCTTGCCCCACCCAGGTTCCTCTTGCTGCACCATAAACCCACAGCTGTCTAGTCTAATTTATTGTGACCCGATAGGATAGATTAGAATTGCCTCATAGGGTTTCCAAGGCTGAAAATTTGTACAGAAATAGACTATGGCTTCTTTTATTCTGGAAAGTAACTGGTGGGTTCAAATCACCCATCTTTTATTAATGGCTGAGTGCTTTACGCACTGTGCCAATAGGGTTCCTTTTCAGTACACCATAGTAAGAAATAAATTACTTGATCAATTCAGGCCAGTTAAACTACCCATTGTAAAGTTGACTGGAAATTGTAAGCTATACAATCAGAGATTGATTGTATCTAATTTCTAAAATATTTAATTGTATTTAATGTACTACTTTACTAAACCGTAACTAAATAGGAGTCCTAGTGTGGTGTGTATTGAACTGCAAAGTTGGTTTGAACTGCAAAGTCAGTAGCTCTAGCTCACTAGCCACTTCTCAGAAACCATATACAGGGCCTCTATGAGTTGAAATCAACTCGGTGCACTTAACAACAACAACAACTAAATTGCATTTCATATCTCCTGGATAGCATTCATTGTGTCTCATACATATTTCCCTTTCTTTACTTTGATCAGCAAGGTCCCTGTGTGAATTCTGCTTTATAAACAATTTCCCTAGTCCTGTTGTAGCACTGTGGGTTAATGGACCAGACTGAAAAACTGTTTGAACTGCCAGGTTGGTGGTTCAAACTCACCAGTTGCTCCTCAGAAACCCTACACAGGATTGCTATGGGTGGGAACCAACTTGACGGCAGTTCACAACAACTGCAAGTTTCACCCAGGGCTGCTATAAATTAAAACCAAGTTTATGGCTTCCAACAATAAACTAATCAGAATTCGTAAGAGATCAACTATCCAAAGACAGAATTTTATAATTTGCCTAACTTTTTTCTTTCTTTGTGATTCATAATGAATTCTTAATTAATACAGCATTTATCTTTTGGAAAAGATAAAAAAAAATCTGAATACATTTAAGTCTTAGAAGTAATAAATGATATGTATTTTAAGCATCTCAAAAATAAAGTCCAATTTTAGAAGAGGGTTTGATATAAGATTTTTGCTCTGTTGGTTTACAAGAAAGATTTTTTCCCCCTCTCTCTATTCCAGGCTGACTGGCATGAACCTTCCTTCTCCTGTTATCAGTAGCAAGAATTGGTTACGACTTCACTTCACTTCTGACAGTAACCATCGGCGCAAAGGATTTAATGCACAGTTTCAAGGTAAGATTGTGTGTCTTATAAGTAAAAACATTTTGATCCTAAAATTTTAGAATTCTCTTAAGGATGGAATAAGACATATAAGCTTGAAAATACCTTCTATCTCTTATATAAAGAGATAACTTGGGAAATTATACAGGCAACAACTAACAACTTTTTAGTAAAGTTTATTCATGTGAAAATGCAGAGCAAGTTTTCTTGTTTTCCTAGAATTTTGCTAGATTTTAATCAATAAATATATATTGGCATTATTGTAAATCTTTATACCTAAACAGTAAATGTCTAGAGTGGTCTGTTTATTGCTTTACTTAACTATCTACAAATGATGTAGAATATAAGTTGCATGGAAATACATAAACCGATCATACCACTTTTAGTCCTAAAAATGGGGTCACACTATATAAATCTAGTTACCTGATTTAGTTATTATACATAAAGAAACCTTAATAGTAAATGTTAGAATTTTGTTCTTGGGCATAAATGAGAGTCTTTAGTTCAATAAAACCTAGATTTGATTCTGAATGTTTTCTCTCTGTACCTAATTTTTAGTGCTCATACCCAGATATTATATCAGCTCTTGTGCATTTCTAATAATCAATAATCCTTATTACTTACCAGAGTATAACATATTCAGTCTGTTAAGGGGTTTATAGGAAATTATTCCGCTTGTACTTGCAAATAAAAATTACATGGTCTTGCCAAAGTAACTTCTGAAGTGTCTCCTGAATCATGACCTAGAAGATGTCCGTCAGTTCTGTTAAGGCAGTGTTCACTTAGTGCCTGCCATATGCCAATCAGGATTCCCATGCACTGCGATAAACCTCAAAACTTGCAAATAACAACAACTACTGTATTCCAGAAACTTGTAAATCATTAAGATACTATGCTAATAACTTCATGGAAGGCAGAATACAAAAGAGAAGCATTATAGCTACTTAAGGAGATTCTAATATGGTCTAAAAATTGGTATATAAGCATCTCTTACCATAAACACATTTTAAAAGCCATAACTCTTGCATGGCATCTTACTGAACAAGTAGAAATGTAGAGTAATTTTCAGGGAATTAAATACATTCTGTGCTGAAGAAACACACACTATAGTGATCCAATTTTTTTTTTTTTTTTATTGCCTACTCCCTGGGCCATGTAAATGAATAGGGATTAGAATCCAGGTACAATTTTTGTTTCACCAAATATATTTTATACATCATCAAGAGCATTGTGCATCTCACGATTCCTCCTGATGTTGCCAGAAAGTTCTCACCTTTATTACTTTTGAATACTGTCCTGAAGTTTCACTCTCTTTATAGGAGTCATACTAATTGCTTTTCATTTATTTTGGGAGTTAGGTAAAGCTCACTTTTTCCTTTCTCAGACTGGCCTTTAGTCTTTAAGGCCATATAGCCTAAATAATGTGTTGATGTTGTTAAGTTCCATTGAGTCAGTTTTGATTCATAGAGACCCTGTATAGGGTTTTTGAGACTTTTTATATTTTGCAGGAGCAGAAAGCCTCATTTTTCTTCTGCAAAGTGCATGGTGAGATCCAACTGCCAACCTTGTAGATTGCAGTCCAGTGCTTACCCTATGAAGCCACTTGCCTAAATAATATAGTCATAATAAAATAAGTTCAGTGAGGGTCTTTTGATGGAACAGGTGGGAATGGGGTTGTGAGGTGAGTGAGGCCGATTCCATGCAGACTTGCTTACAATTCTAACATAGATTTCTCTATAATAATGTACATTATGCATTTAAATTGGTCTTGGTGTACTGCTGTAGGATAAACACTGCACTGCTAACTGCAAGGTCAGTGGTTCAAACCCACAAGCCACTCCTTGGAACGCCTATAGAGAGCTGCTATAAGTATGAATCAATTCAATGGCACTTAGCAACAGCAACATACATTTAAAATAAAAATAAATCAATGTTTAGGATGCCAATAAGCTGATTATATAGCCAGAAGGAATCCCTGCATGGTATACATAGATGGCTAATGTGTGTGGTTCGGAACTGTGGGTTAATGCGCCAGGCTGCCACACCATTTGAACTGCAAGGTCAGTGGTTTAAGTTTACCAGCTGCTCCTCTGAAACCCTACACAGGGTTGCTAGGGTTGGAACTGACTCGACAGCACTTAATAACAACAACAACAATGTGAGTGCTTCCTCATCTCAAGGTAACAGGTTTGAGGCTACCCAGAGGCATCTCAGAAAAAAAGAATTGGTGATCTACTTCCTAAAATCAGTCCTTGAAAATCCTTTGTAGTATAATTGGCATCTAATACACATCGGGTCACTATGAGTTAGAATCAAATGATAGCAACAGATGATGATAAGTTAGGTGTTGTTATTGTGTGCAGTTGAGTTATATAGATTCTCCTAGGAGCAGCTGGTGGGTATGAACCACTGATCTTGTGGTTAACAGTTCAGTCCTAATCCTATAGCATCACACTAGGACTCCTGTGCTCCTAAGTAGATAGAATTGTGTAATTATGTCTAAACAGTTGATTTTTCATATATAAGAGTCTTCATTACTTAATTGGCATTAAGACACAAAAGATTTTCTAAGTTTTGCTCTTCAAGCCTGACAGTGCTATGAGTCGATTGTGACCCATAGAGAACCTATAGGACAGAGTAGAACTGTTCCTTAGGGTTTCTGAAACTGATAATCAACAGCTTCATCTTTCTCCCATGAAGAGATATATAACTAGGAAGGTGAGTAAAAAATTTTGTACAAAAGTCCAAAGAGCTAAAATAGTGTAAAAATATAAGGATGAATAAATATTATAAGCTCTGGTAGCGTAGTGGTTATGAATCGGGCTGTGAACCGCAAGGTCAGGAGTTCAAAATTACCAGCTGTTCCGCAGGAGAAAGATGAAGCTTTCTGCTCCCATAAAGATTTAGAGCCTCAGAAACCCTGTACAAGGTCGCTGTGAGTCGGAACTGACTCCATGGCACATAACAACAACAACAGTAATATATGAGTATTAGAACATTTCTTGAGGCTGACTTTCAGATTCAGTTTCAAGATGAGTTAGGGTAATGAAGCTGTCAATTTATTCTTTTAATTAGCACATAAGCTTCATTTAACAGGAGGCATGATCATGCCTAAGACCACATATAGTTAAGTAAGTGCCATCAAGTTGGTTTCGACTCATAGCTTCCCTGTATAGGGTTTCCAAGGAGCAGTTGGTGGGTTTGAACCATTGACCTTGAGATTAGCAGTCCAGTGCTTCTCCTATAGCACTACACAAGTACTCCATGTCTAGAAGGTTGGATTCAGTTCTGGATTTCATGTTTTTAAGAAGCAAACTGACCAAATGGAGAACTATCAGAATGGTGACATGTGGCATTCAAAAAATTAAAAGGAACTGGATAAAAGTCACACAGCAAGGCATTACGTTCATCTTTTCTGCTTCCAGGGGACAGACCTATCACCAATGAATGGAATCTATTGGGCAGTCACTTTTGCTGATTCTGGTTTAGCTAGAACAACAGTGAGGCCATCAGAAAGCAGGAGACAGATGATCAGTTTAGAATGTGACTGGGTCCCGTAATCCACTGACCTCTGTATCTCTGCAAGGAGGAGGCTTGAAGATGGCTAATTCTGAGACAAAGGGAAAATTTCCTGTCATATAAGGAAAATGTAGTTATCATTTAAACCTTCCCCTTCTTCTGTGCCTAGATTGAATATTGTGGTTGTTGTTGTTAAGTGCCCTCGAGTAAATTCCGACTCATAATGACCCTGAATAAGGTTTCTGAAGAGCAGCTGATTGGTTTGAACTGTCAACCTTGTGGTTAGCAGTCAGGTGCTTATCTTATAGTATAATGAAAGCCCCAATTTATATTGTATTTTTATTTCAAAATGTTTAAACAAAACAATTGTTATCACTGACAAACAATTGCAAAAAAGGGAAACGTAATAAAGGAACATTCTAGATAAACAACAGGAACTATAATAAGAGTGAAAACTACAGAGTAGTCACCAAGTGACGCTTTTCTTTCATCTCAAATATTCTGGCAAAGTACCTGAGTTTATTATTGAGGGGAGGGAGACATTAGAACAAACAAACAAGAAAGACACTGATATTCTTGCTGCCTTTTTGACATTATTTTTGGTCACTCTTAAGAATATAAAAATTTCACCAGTGTTTCTTTGAGTAAACATGAATACAAATTGTGTGTAATTAACATGAAATCCCTCTGGTCCCTACACTGCTAATATAGCCCTTTGGTAGTATCTTTATCCAAGAGACTGATAGGTGGATAGAATTTCTATAATGTCTAAAAACAAAAAATATATGATTTTTAACTTGGTGCTTTTCTTGGTCAAATAAACAACTGCTACATAATATTCTTCTTTCTCTTTCCTCGTGGTTTTCCACGTTCATCCATATCCTTATCTCTGAATCTTGACTTTCTTCTTTGGCTTTTACCTGTTAATCATATAAGGTGGACAGTCAGAGTAAAAGAGGAAGATCCCCAATGAAATGGATTGGCCAAGTGGTAGCATCGATGGACTCAAGCATGGCAATAGTAGTGAGGTTGGCCCAGGATCCGGCAGTGTTTTGTTCTGCTGTGCATAAGGTCGCTACAAGTCAGTACTGACTTAATGACACCTAACAACAAAAATATATGAGGGAACTTCAAAATTTTGTGGAAATATAGCATTCAAAAATAATGGATTTTTTCCATGAAAATTTTTAAGCCCTCTCATGTAACTAAGTTTACTGACCAGTAAATCTGCTATATAATTGTAATTCTAAAAACATATGAAGTTTTAAACAGGTTTGTGAATAAAAGTACAAATGCAAAACATTTTCCACTTGAAATATGTACATTAACTCCTACACTTATTGAGCTTTCATTGAGTGTTAGATTTATGTACAACACATCATTTCTTTAAATCAGCTGAAAATTGAGTCCATTCATTATATGTTGCCTTCATAATTAATTATAATTTAATAAGTGCCATGTTAGCACAAT
>NW_006408613.1:8275939-8331577 GCF_000296735.1 Chrysochloris asiatica | reverse complement strand
CCATTCACTAAAAGTGCCAATATTTTGAGTATTTTGTAAAACAAGCTCATCCACAAATTTCAAACTGCTCACTCTTGGCTTCTACTTTTTCATTAAGTATTTGTAACTAAACAACACCCTTTTATCTATCTTACTTTATGAAATGTGAGATACTATATTGTGAAATAGTATGTATCTCACAACAGTGATAGGTATCCAATGTCATTTTTAAAATATGACAAATGTTTCATAAATTGCCCTGAATTTTCAGAGCATTCATTAGCCATTTGTAAGCCTTCCTTTCTTAATATTTTCCTAGTACAAATTAAATAAAATGAACATCTACACATTCCACATTTTAAGAGCCAAAAAATATTCCAAAGTAAGCAGAATATTCTCTTAAAACTGACAGAAAACTGAATCGGTACAACTATTCAAAAACATTTACATAAAGCTAATTTAAGCATTCTGTAAAACCAATTACCACTGAGTCTATTCAGACTCACAGTGACCCCACATGTGTCAAACTAGAACTGTGCTCCCTAGTGTTTTCAGTGGCTGATTTCTCAGAATTCAATTGCCAGGATTTTTTTTCCAAGAAGTCTATGGCTAGACTTGAACCTTCATCCTTACAGTTAGCAGCCAAGCATGTTAATTATTTTCATTGCTTAGAAACACCCATCATTCATGTTGTTGTTGTTATTATTTTTAAGTGCTGTTGAGTCAATTCTGACTCATACTGACACTATAGGATTTCTGAGAAGATAGTGGGTTTGAACCACTGATCTTGAGGTTCAAACTAACTTTGCAATACAGTTCTTATCCACATAACAATTCCCTTCTGAGTATATACCCATAGAAATGCATATGTGTACATATGTGCATAAGACATGAACAAAAGTTTTCATAAATAGTTTATTCATAATAACCAAAGCATAAAAATGATCAGAATGTCCCAAAACACTAGAACAAATAAGGAAAATATGCTTATTCATACACTAAACAAAAATGAAAAAGGATCAAACTACTTCTACATAAAGCTATATCAATAGATCTCTTAGACATAGTATTGAATGAAACAAGCCAGGCACAAAAACATATATACTGTATATTCCTTTTATATGCAATTCAAAATATACAAAATGAAGTGACTAGATGGGTAATTGTTAATAAAAAATATTTTACTGTACACATATTTTATTTTTAATAAACATCTATTTTTTAATGGTCATAACAAATCTTCTTAAAGAAGAGCAAGTTCTATAGAATGTCTCCACTCAAGTGTTGTGGAGTAATTAAATGTCAAAATTGGAGAAAACTCATCTTCCAAAGAAAGCGAGATACTAAGTCACATAGGAGTATTTCTTTGAGGTGTAGTGATTCCTTCTCATAAAATTGAAAGTTGAATCAAGGGTACAACCATTTGAGGCAGTTATAATACAAATTTACTTTGTTTTCTCAAATTAGTCAATTCAAAATAGAAAACTGACAGACAAGTTTATTTGAAAGATAGGTGTTTAAATAATGACGGGAGGGGTCAGAAGCAATATTAACTTTGAAACATGAAGCATGGAATAATAGCATGAATACATATATGTATAGCTCAAGTATTGGTGTTGCACTGTAGAACAAACACTGAATTGCTAACCACAAGTTTGGCGGTGCAACACCCCCAGGCACTTCTCAGAAAAAGGGTCTCTATGTGTCAGAAGTGACTGAATGGCACTCAACAACAACAAAGGGTAACATGAGGGTGTGGAAGAATTGACGAGAAGGTAAATGAATGTATACATAAACATGAAGAGAAAATAAAATAAAAGGGAAAAAGGAACCATGTGCAGCACAACTAGGGACTACCATTGTTTGATAGGTTTGAAGACTGTCTTTGCAGAATGTATTCATGTGACACACACACAATAATAGTGGAGGAAGACACTAAGCAGGAACCCATTGTCCATAGTGTTAATTCTCCCGCCCTTTATTCTGTCCTCACAACTTGCACTGGGTGGTTTAAGAGGGCATGGAAATTAGGAGCATAATGTGGTTGTTGGTACATGCTCTTGAGTCGATTCTGACTCATAGTGACCCTGTATCATGTTTTCAAGGAGCAGTTTATGGTTTTGAACTGCTGACTCTGTGGTTTGCAGTCCAGTGCTGATCCTACAGCACCACACCAGGAGTTGGAAAGTATAATAAATATGTTGGTCCAAATCATGTAATGAATGGATAGCTGAAAGAACTCAATTTATATTTCAATTTATCACTTGTTAAACTCAGTTTTCTCTCTCTCTCTCTTTTTTTGTTTTGGTAATGATAATGATCCTAACTATCTCATATTGACTAATTAAAGGTATAATACTTTAAATTTAAGGTATACATGTTGTTGTTATTAAGTGCCATTGACTTGGTTCCAATCCATAGTAACCCTGTACAGGGTTTCCGAGTCTGTAAATCTTTACAAGAGCAGAAAGCCTCATCTTTCTCCCATGGAACAGCTGGTAGTTTCGAACTGCTGACCTTGTGGTTCACAGCCCAATTCGTAACCGCAACGCTACCAGAGTTCATAATACATTTCAATTTAAGGCATAATACCTGTCAGCTTGAGGACTAAGGTGCGCCTGACCCAAGCCATGGTATTTTCAATAACCTCATATGGATGCAAAAGCTGGATGGTGAATAAGGAAGATCATAGAAGAATTGATGCCTTTGAATTGTGGTGTTGGAGGCAAATACTAAAAATGCCATGGACTGCCAAAAGAACAAATAGATCTGTTTTGGAAGAGGTGCAGCCAGAGTGCTCCTTGGAGGCCAAGATGGCTAAACTTCGTCTCTCATACTTTGGATGTATTGTCAGGAGGGAACAGTCGCTGGAGAAGGATGTCATACTGGGTAAGATGGAGGGTCATGGCAAGAGAGGATGACCCCCAACGAGATGGATCAGCCAGGTGACATCATTGATGGTGTCAAGTGTGGCAGTGGTAGTTAGATTGGCCCAGGATTGGACATTGGTTCGTTCTACTGTGTATGGGGTCCCTATGAGTTGGTTCTGACTCAATGGCACCTGACAACAACAACAACAACCTGTGAAGCATCTAATACAGGGCCCAGATTGCTATTCCTTTGCAACTCCGAAACTCAGTTCTGTAATGTCAATGTCCTTCCTTGCCTATCTTTCTCAAAGATTTAGTTTGAAAAGTCTAATGTGTGTCCTGTAAGATTTCATTACTTTCATACATTCTTTTGAAAATTCTTGGAAATTTTTGTCAATTTTCCTAAATAAATGTAGGTATACTTTGTCTTTTATAATTCTCTTCACCATGCTCCTTTCCTTTAACCCTATTTTAATTACCGAAGTACAATTGTCATTTATTATAAGCCTCTTCAAATTATTTTGAAATTAGATTCTGCACAGTTCTCTTATTGAATACCTACAATGTGCCCTGAATTCTGCTAGGAAATGTGAAGCTGAAGATGACAAGAAATGTTCTTGTTCCTGGTGTTTGCTGAAGACAGGTATACATATAAACTGGCAATTTTAATCCAAGGTTAAATAGGTTATGCACAAAATGATATAGAATCAGAAGATTCATTTAGACCAATTTAGGAGGAAACAGGAAATTGTTGAAGAAGGCTTCCTAAAGAAGACAATGCCTGACAATAAGTTCACAATTGTTGATGTTGTTAAATGTCATCGAGTGGACTCCAAATCATAGCGACCTGATAGAGTTTCCAAGGAGCAGCTTGTGGGTTTGAATTGCCAACCTGTGGTTTGCAGTCTTGTGTGATCTTGCAGCACTACACTGGACAAAAGATACCAGCCAAGTAAGGAAAAACAGTACAAAGATAAGAGTATAAGCTGAGTCAAGAAACCAGTATTTGCTCAAGCACCTTCAAATATTAATTTTCAATATTAGATGTAAAGTGGGAACTTTAGAATTATGAGAAACAAAGCTTTACAGGGATAATCTGGCTCTTGGAATAGTTTTTATAACATGTTAAAAACTTGGAATTGATCTTGTGTAAACAGTAAGGATGGCTGAAGTGTTTGAGAAATGAGAAAATGATTATACACAATTTTGATGCAAATATTGCAAGCTGGTTCTACTTTGTAGTTCACAGGTACTACCTACCTAGAGAGATGAGGGAAAAACAAAGAGGGAGGATGGTACCCAGAAATAAATCTGTAGAGTGGAACATTCTAAGAAGTACATTAGAACTATGATCATTCCAAGAAAGTTGTAATTTAAAAAAAAGAAACACTTAAGCTGAGCTAAGTAAATTCACTTTAAAGGGACCAAATGACCTTTCGTCCAAGGATTAGCAATAGTAAAATTTGAAGCATTCATATATTTAAGAAAGAATGTGTCTGTCAGGATTGTGTGTGTGTATGTGTGTTTTTGTAATGGAGCTGGAGGAAACTTAGAGAAAGGAAGCACATAAGTATAAACAATGGCAGGAAGTCTTCCTCAGAGTCCAGTGACCTAGGTATTTGTTAGACAAGAGAAAGGTACATGGATTGATGACACAATTTTTCAAGCTCACCAAGCATTCACCTGATTACAATCTTGTATTTTGTAGGCAACCTGTATTGTGTTCATTAATGTATTCAACAACTTTTAGGGGTATGTTCACTGTGTGTCAGTAACTAGTCTATGCAGAAGTGAAAAACAAAAACATTGATTTTCTCATGTACTTTACTTTCTATCAAGGGAGAGAGAACATAATCAATCAAACAAATAAAAAAAATAATTACAGAAGTGAGGGGAGCATTATTAGATTTGATTGTCAGAAACAGTCCTTCTGAGGAAGTAGTATTTGAGCTATATTTGACAACCTTGTAAAAGGGAAAAGCAAAGGTAACAGAAAATAGGCATCAAGGCCTTAAGTGAGCAACAATCATTAAAAAACAAAAACAAAAAAATATTTAATTAAAAATAAAAAGTTAAAGTATGAGGAGTGAGAGAGACATATCAGAAGAAATTCTGAAGGGTTTTGTGCAGAGATTAGTACGAATGTCAAGACTGACTTGTCCCTAGAAAAGTGTTACTATCCTTCCAAAGAATTGCTGTTGTTGTTAAGTGCCATTGAGTTGGTTTCAACTCATAGTGATCCTGTATAGGGTTTCCGAGGAGCAGCTGGTGAGCTTGAACCGCTGACCTTGCAGTTCAAATGGCTTTGCAGTCTGATGCATCAACCCACAGTGCCACACCAGGACTTCAGAAGGTGTAAAACATTTCGTACAAAACAAGTTAGAAAGACAAGAGGCTTAGGGAAATAAAAGAAAGATTTATTATAAGCATAGATGTTCTTACCGAGAGAGGTAAGAAGGGGTATCCACCTTGTGAAATAAAAGATGGAGCCCCCAGTACAAATGTGGCTTCTCTTTACATACCCCTTTATCAGAGGAGTGGGTTATTCTGGTTCAAGTGCCACAAGGATGGATGATTTCCTTGAATCCTGTTTGCTCAGGTTTCAGCTTCTTATTAACTAACTTTATTTCTCTTCACAAAAGTTTCCCTTCTCATCTACCTTTCTTAACTAACTTTATTTCCTCTTGCAGTCTCGTCTCTCTCCACCCCCCATAATTAACTCCATTTTCCCCTTGCAAACAATCTCCTGTCTCCTCCACCCCTCTTTTCAAAAAATTAATCACTGCTGAGGTTGGCTTGTTTCCTGCTGAGACAGGCCAAACCTAGAGAGACTTGAGAATCTCTTGTTTCCATGTTCCAACCACCTAATATGAGTAATGTGGGCTTTAACTTTGGAAAAGTCTGAAATGAGGCAGTGAAGTTATCTAAATTACCTTTTTAATGTATCAACTGTGTTTTGTTTGAGAGTTTTAGTCTATATAACATTCTTCCCCCTTAATGCATTATAGCATTAATTGTCAATTAATAAATGCTCATCTGGTTGTTAGAACAATTTCTCTAATCTTGATTATTGTGTCCTGGTGTGGTGCTGTAGTTTAATGTACTGGACTATAAGGTCATTTTGAACCACAAACTGCAGTTCAAGCTCACCAGTCTCTGCTCAGAAATCCCATACAGGGTCGCTATGAGTCAGAACCTTAACAAGAACAACAACAGCAACCCTGAGATACAGAACACTCCACAGGGTTAGCAAATTATGTCTTTTGTCTACAAGTCAAACTGTGATGACTTCAATGCAGCCATACTCCCAGAGAACACATGGAGCCAGACTCAGGTGAAACATGGTTCCTGTGCTGTTTCTTGTCTAACTATAATTTTGACAAAGAATCTTCATCTTCATATTATATTGGGCTCTTAGGCAATCACTGTTTCTAAGGCTCACTCTATTTGTCTTCTTCTCTTAGTAAAAGAGGGGAAGGCAGGCATGACTTTTTTTTTTGTCTCATTATCTTAAGATGCTGTAATGATATATATATATATTTCTAAATAGAAACTCAGTGTCGACTAAAGACACGAAAGTGTGCTTAAATTTTAGTAGCAATTATTATGACTACACAGTAGAAGTCTTACTAATGTTGAAACAAGATGATACATTTCTTGAGAAAAGTATGCAATATTATTCATTAGCTGTAATAAGCTAAACAATTGAAACCTTACTAGAGACTGAGTAATGAAGTAAATGAATTTGGAGATTGTTCAAGGCTTTTGATTTAAGTCAATACATTTTCATTTATTAAAGTTGAGTGAGATATTGATACATGGCAAATTTTAATCATTATATTTAAATCCATTAGACTAAAGCCTTTATTTCTCTAAACTTCTAAATGTGGTTATACTGGGGAATTGTGAGCCAATTATGTAACTCAGTAAATCTTAACTATTTAAAATAAACTAGTATGTGGCAACAGCAGCTAGATTATGAGTTCTTAAGTTTAAAGAATATAAAAGCTTAGGAGAGTTATTACTTCTTTGGTAAATAGTCTTTTTGTAATCTGAATTTATATGATGTTATGGTAGGAAGTTTTTCTACGGTCTTCCTTATTCACTGTCCAGCTTTCACATAGGGTGGAGGGTCAGAGAAAAAGAGGAGGACCCCCAGCGAGATGGATCGGCCAAGTGGCAGCATCAAAGGGCTCAAGTGAGGCAATGATAGTGAGGTTGGCCCAGGATCAGGCAGTGTTTCGTTCTGCTGTGCATAGGGTCACTATGAGTCAGTACCGACTCAATGGCACCTAACAACAGCAACAACAATGGTAGGTAGTTATTCTAGTTTTCAGTTTATCAACTCTTAACTGTATTAATTCTTCATGTTCTCTGTCCCTCTTGCCAGTAGTTGTTATTGTTAAGTGCTATACAGTCATAACCACCCCATATATGGTTTCTGAGGAGCAGCTAGTGAGCTTGAACTGCTGACCTTGCTCTATTCAAACCGACCTTTCAGTCTAGTGCATTACCCTGCAACTCCATCCCAGGACTCCTTGCTGGCAGTAGAACCAACCAAATCTAAAGATGATATGTAATGTTTATTTGCTAAATCTATTCACCTCTTGTAGGTAGCAAGTGCTTTCTGTGTAGAGGATACTAGTCTATAAACTAATATCTAGTCCTTTGATGTGTTAAGACATTTGTTGTAAATTTATAAATTGTCATTCTGATTAAATCACCACATTCTAAAACTGCACATCCTAGGAAGCTGTCAACCCAAGAGGTCAACATTACTATTCAGAAAGTAATAATCGAAGTGTGGCATTTCCTCTCACAGCCTGCAGCTGCTAGGTCAGTGAGCTGTGGTTATGTTATTGCTCACCCAAAGTTCTTATCAAGGATGAGCTGTGCACAGCTGTGCAGAACCCAGTAAGGTTTGAAATGCACTAGTTGTATTGCTTGTTCTTTAATTATCTGAGTCAGGTTACACAGGTTGGGTTAAGTGAAGCAGTTTGCTAATATAATAACTAATGTGGGATAAGACAGTTAATTTCATTATTCTGGTGGATGTCTCACTTACCTAGAGTTTCATACCCCATGTGAAACGACAATATGAATGCCTCAAAGTATAAATGGAGCTTTCAAAATGAATCCAGATGTGAGTTTAAAAAGGGTTTCAGAAGCAAAATGTAGCAGAGGGGTGAATGCAGTAACCACTGAAAATTGTGATTGTGAAATTGTAAGCAAATTTATTTTTATGCACAGAATTGGATTCCCTACAATTGCCTCAGATTATTTCACGTTTGTATTCAATCACTCTTTTGAAAGTTCTTTCTTTACCATATTACTTTCCAAGAAGTATCTTCAGGCTTCCTTCTCTCTGGTAAACTCATTCTGTTTGGTGATTTTTAAAGGCTTACAAGACTGCAACTATTTCCTTGCAGATTTCACTGCCAGATACCTAACTTTCCTGTAAATATTGTGTATTTTCCTTCACAAGAGATCTGTAGTTAATTTATGACCATGACATGACCATGACATTGTGTATACTTTACTAATGAAAAACTGTAACATGGTAAGGATACAATTTAAAATGTTTCTCTATAGGTGTTTTGAAATGTACTTTGAAACTAACAGCCACATGGAATCCTGGTGTGGCATTGTAGGATAAGCACTGGACCACAAGGTTGGTTTGAACCTTAAGTTGCCCCTCAGAAACCCCACATAGGGTTGCTATGAGTCAGAACCAACTCAATGGCACCTAACAACAACTTCAGCCTTATATCCAGAGCTGCTTAGCTAATACCAACCAAAAACTAAACCCACTACCATGAAATCAATTCTGACCCATAGCAACCCTATGTGGGGTTTCTGAGGTTGTAAATCTTCATGGGAGCAGAAAGCCTTACCTTTCTCTCAGAGAGGTTGGTGGGTTTTAACTGCTGACTTTGCAGTAAACAATCCAGTGCTTATACTTTAACTATTATTGTCATCAAGACAACTTCAATTCATTGAGCTACATCGTGTGTCTGAATAGAAATGTGCTTTATAGGGTTTTCATTGTTGTAATCTTTAGGAAGTAGTTTTCCAGACCTTTCTTCTCTCTGGGTAGAATTGAACCATCTACTTGTTAGTTAGTAGCTGAGCACTTTGTGTTAAAATATTGAGTTACAGTTGACTCTTGACCAAAATA
Organism: Chrysochloris asiatica; assembly: GCF_000296735.1. Classification (NCBI taxonomy): domain Eukaryota; kingdom Metazoa; phylum Chordata; class Mammalia; order Afrosoricida; family Chrysochloridae; genus Chrysochloris; species Chrysochloris asiatica. The sequence goes on along the minus strand of NW_006408613.1, from coordinate 8,322,550 downwards.
GGTTTGAACAGTGCAGGCCTGGATATATCTTTGCTATTGCTGTTGCCGAGAGCTCAAGTGTTACAAATGTCTACTCAAATCATCATGTGATAATGATCATCTCCATGTGACAAATAAACTTTCAGACACCCAAACAAAAGTCAATTCTGACTCATAGCAACCCTGTGAAGCAAAGTAGAACAGAGACTAAAGCTTTACTGGAGTGGACATTCTCATCTTTCTCCTGCAGAGCAACTATTGGGTTTGAATCAATGACCTTGAAGTTAGCAGCCCACTGAGTCACCCACTATGCCACTGTTGTTGTTGTTATGTGCCGTGGAGTCAGTTCGACTCATAGCGACCCTGCATAGGGTTTCCGAGGCTATTAATCTTTACGGGAGCAGAACGCCTCCTCTTTCCTCTTTCTCCTGTGGAGTGGCTGGTAGTTTCGAACTGCTGACCTTGCGGTTCGCAGCCCAATTCATAACCACTACGCTACCAGAGCTCCTTGCCACTAGGGATGCTTTATATGAGCAATAGCAAGAGGAAAACAAATCCACTTATTAGTGGACTGGTGGTGTTCAAAGGTCTGCTATGAATTATACTCAGATTTCTGGTTACACAAGAAGTCAGTGTCCCTACCCCAAGATTGTTCAAAGGTCAATTGTATTTACATTAGATAATAAATAGCCACTTTGCAGAAACTTATGAGTGCTCCCAATCCCAACTGCTCTGGGCCCTTTCACAAAATGCCCCAAATGTTTCTGCACAGTCTCTAAAGAGTTAAGTTTGGGAACAGCAAGCAGCTGCAGATCTTCGCCAGCTATAGGGCAGCTGGCAGCTTCTGTTCTGATTGATTAGTGCCGGCTGTACCAGTTTCTAAATATATTCTTTAATATCACCCTGAATATATTCATGAGCACTATATGTGACTAGAATTTATTGAACATAGCATTAAGTTTTATAGAAATAGGCAGAGAATAAATACAAATGTCTTTCCTCCTAAAGACATATATCACAAACCTTGAATGCTGTATATTAACACATGTATGTTGTGGTTCTTAGTTGATGTGTGGGTTGACTAGACTGCAACTAGTTTTTAAATGCAAAAAGTTCTAAAGTGATTTCTTTAATAATAACATTACTTTATTACTTTAGCTAACCGTGTTTAATTCAGTTTCTCATCTCAAAAATAACATTATAATATAGAGTGGAGAAAGAACACACAGTCACTGTACCAAAAAGACTTGGTCTACATTCAACCATTTTAGGAGGTAGCATATGATGAAGAACCAATGGCATTGAAGGTAGAAGTCCAAAATGTGCTGAAGGCATTTTCAAAAATCAAGGTTCTAGAAACTGGTGGGCTATCAACTGAAATGTTTCAACAAATTGATATAGCACTGGAGGCACTTACTCATCCATGCCAAAGAATTTGGAAGATAGTTACCTGGCCATCTGACTGGAAGAGACCATATTTGTACCCATTCCAAAGAAAGATGATCCAATGGAAAGCAGAAATTATTGAACAATATCATTACTATAACAAACCAGTAGAATTTGGCTGAAGATAATTTAAAAATGTTACCACAGTACATTGCCAGAAATTCAAGCTAGAGTCAAAAGAGGACATGAAGCAGTGGACATCATTGCTGATATGAGATGGATCTTGGCTGTAAGCAAGGAATGGCAGAAAAATGGTTACCTGTGTTTTGTGGATATGAAGTCATTTTACTTTGCTGTTGTTGTTAAATGGCATTGAGTAAGCTCAGACTCATAGAGAAAGAGACCCAGCATAGGGTTTCCATACAGAGACTCGTGGGTTTTGATCACAGACTTTTTAGTTAGCAGTCCAGTGTTTATTTTTAAAGTACCACACCAGGACTCTATTTGACTGTGGAATCCATAACAAATTATGGATAACATTCTGAAGAATGGGAATTCGAGAACACTGACTTACGCTTATGTGGAGCCTATACTGTCTGGTTTAAACTCAGGATGTATCCTTTCGCCACAGTTATTCAATCTCTAAACCGTGCAAATAATACAATAAAATGGACTATATGAAGGATAACATAGCATCAAGATTGGATGACTGTACATGACACAATCTTTCTTGTGGAAATTGAAGATGGCTTGAAATACTGCAAGCTTCAATATTATTACACCTCAACATAAAGAAAGCAAACACCCTCCCAACTGGATCAATAGGCCACATCAAAATAAATGAAGAAAAGATTGAAATTGTCAAGAATTTCATTTTACTTGAATCCACAGTCAACACTAGGGAAACATCAGCTAGGAAATCAAATCATGTATTTATTGCATTGGGCAAATCAGCTGCAAAAGATCTCTTTTATAAAAGCAAACATATTACTTGTAAGATTAAGGTGTACCTGACTTAAGTCATGGCATTTTCAATTGCTTCATATGTATGTGAAACCTAGTCGATGAATAACAAAGACCAAAGAAGAATTGATGCTGTTAAAGTATAGTGTTGTTGAAGAATATTCAATAAATCATGAACTGCAAGAAGAACAAATAAGTTTGTGTTAGAATACGTACAGCCAGATTGCTCCTTGAAAGCAAGGATGGTGAGACATTGTGTCACATATTTTGGACATGTCATCATGTGGGACCAGTCCCTAGAGAAAAGCATCATGCTTGGTAAAGTACAGGTCAGTGGAAAAGGTGAAAACAATTAAAGGGATGGACTGACAAAGTGGCTGCAATAACAGTTTCAAATATAGGAAAGATTGTAAGGATGGCACAATACTGAGCAGTGTTTCACTCTGTTATACATTGTGTTACTATGAGTCAGAACATATTTGACAGCACCTAACAAGGAGCTCTGGTAGCATAGTGGTTACGAATCGGGCTGAGAACCGCAAGGTCAGCAGTTTGAAACTACCAGATGCTCCGCGGGAGAAAGATGAGGCTTTCTGTTCCCGTAAAGATTTACAGCCTCGGAAACCCTGTTCAGGGTCACTATGGGTCGGGACCGACTCAACGGCACTTAACAACAACAAAAAAACAAATCATCACATCTTTATGTTGCCTCAATGTCTCTCCTAAGCCCATCTGCAGGTACCTTACCTGTACTTGTCAAATTATATTCTCCATCATACTCACAATACATATATAGTCAAAAGTTGGGTACCCTTTTATCCAAAGTTTTCTCTGATTCACTCTGCTTTCTCATCTCTATGATTTTTCATGAACTCCACAAGAGATTCTAGACTACAGAAGTAACTCTGAATGTAGTTGGAAAAGATGCTCTTTTGTCTCCATGAGCAGTAGAAGCAAGGAGGGAATCACAGTGGACTTTTTAGGGAATAGCATTTTGGGCTTTAGGTTCAATGTGACACTATAAACTTACTCCTGTGTATCACATATAAACTTACTCCTCACTTATGAATTATCTCATTACCCAGCCTTTCACATTGGCAGCACTAGTAAAAAAATCAACTCTATGTCTATTTTGAATGTTTATGATTTATGACCAGCAATGATGACTGTGATGCATAAGGCTATGTACCAACTGGGCTGGGCTGAAATCTCAGTGATTCTGGCAGTTATGAAATTATGTAATTTGCCAATTATGTTTTGATAGAGCCATCCTCTGTTTTTGCAAAACCTGGTCTTTGAAATTAAACTATAGCTATAAGTGAAGAGTGTGTGTAGTTCATGAATATTGGCTCCATTATCAAATAATCTTTCAGGTCCCTTCTAAGTCTGTATGCATATATTTCTAAGTAGGAAAATATAGACAAAGTGGCATTTATTCTAATGTTAAGTAATGGTATCCTTTCTCCTTAGAAGGTGGCTGTGCTCATAAATTTATTTTAGTCAGCTTTGTGGTAAGATTAAAAATCCCTGGTGGCACAATTAGTAAAATGCATGGCTACTAACCAAAAGGTTGATGGTCCAATCCACCAGCCACTCTGAAGGAGAAAGATGTGGCAGATTGCTTCTGTAAAGATTGCAGTCTTTAGAATTCTCTAGTTTACAGGATTGCTATGACTCAGAATTAACTTGATAATAATTAATTTTAGGGTAAGAGTAAGGAGACATGGTTAGCCGTTCAAACCCACCATCTCCTCCTTGGAAACCCTATACAGGGTAGCTATGAGTTGGAAGGTGGAGGGTCAGAGAAAAAGAGGAAGACCCCCAGCGAGTGAATTGGCCAAGTGGCAGCATCAATGAACTCAAGCATGGCAACAATAGTGAGGTTGGCCCAGGATTGGGCAATGTTTTTTTCTTTTGTGCATAAGGTCGCTATGAGTCGGTACTGACTCAGTGGCACCTAACAACAACATCAATGTGAGTGTGAAATAGACCTGGCCACAATTAACAACAATAACAAGATGGAGTCCTGTTCCTGGTATGGTGCTGTAAAGTCAGCACTTGAATGCTAATCACAAGGCTGATGACTCAAACCCACCAGCTGTTCCTGGGTTGCTATGAGTCAGAACAGACACCACCAACAAGGAGCTCTGGCAGTGCAATGATTAAGTGCACTAACTACTGCTAACTGCAAGATCAGTAGTTTGAACACATCAGTGATTCCTCAAGGAAAAAAAGACCTGGTGATCTGCTCTTATAAGATTAATGTTGTTGTTGTTAAGTGCTATTGAATCCATTCTGACCTATAGTGACCCTCTCTAGAGTTTCCAAGGAGTAGCTGGTGAATTTGAAATGCCAACTTCATGGTTCAAACTGGCCTTGCAGTTGAGTGTGCCACACCAGGACTCCCTTGTAAGGATTGCAACCTGGAAAAACCCTGCAGTGTAGTTCTACTCTGTTATATAAGGTTATTATGAGTTGGAGTCAATTCACTTGCTCACAAGAATAATGTTTGTTTTTTTTTTTTAAGATTTTATTGTGAATTATGTGATAACTTAATGGGAGAATATTAGCTTTATATTCATCCTATCTTATTTCATTTCAATGATTACAATCCCCTACATGTATCATCAAACAACCAAAGGGTACACCCTGCAAGCTTGCCCCCGGTCATCAGCACACAGCCCCTCTCCCTCCCGGAATCTAGAGTCTCCACGTCATTGTCTCTGCCTCCATTTCTGGCATCACTGCTTCTCTGGATAGGGTCCAGCATGCCGCTTTTCTCCCTTGATGGTCCCAGGGACCTCTGCTCCTGGACTGCAAAATCAACCATCCACCTCCTTTAGTTACAAAATGTCTACCTTTACCTTTCCAACACTCACCATCAGTCCTGATAGCTATCATTCCCTATTTAACCACAAGAGTCTTAGCCCCATCTCCTTTCATCAGCCCCGTCCAGACATGTTGGAAACCACTCAGTGGAGATTCTTCCTTTCCCTGAACCTTCTAGAACTAGGTTCCCTATTGAAAGCTTGTAAGCCAGTCACTTCTTGCCTTTGTAGCCCACCACTTTTTAGTTAGCCAATGTCTAAGTTGCCTATCCTTGTTTACCCTGTGTACCAAGAGGGTGGGAAGGGTCCTCACTGTAAAGATTTGAAGAACAATGATTTTTAATGGGAGTACATTTTCAGAATTTTCTTCCTCAAAGTGGAGACATGGGATCAAACAGCTGAGTTTTCTGTTAATAGCCTAACACTTAATTATTGCTATTCTTAGGAGAGTCACAAGCATGCACATACACATATAAATATGAGGAAATCCAAAAGTATTTCTACTACTGATCCAGTTTATGCATGCAGAAATTTATTAAACAAAATGTGTTTAAACATGCCTCTGCTATCAGTAGATGACTATAGAAAAGTTATCTCAAGAATGTATCTTCCTTAATCTCTAATAAAAATGTCCAATAAGAACCATGACTGCCTAATGGGTCTACTGGGCCAGTTCAATTCAAAGCAGAGAGATAGGCCTAAAAGGTTATGTTATTGTTGTGGTTGGGTGTCTTAGTTGGTTCCAACACTTCCAGGTCCTGCAGTAAAGTACAATTTTCGGTAGTTTGAGCCCGTTGTTGCTGCCACTTTGTCAATTTATCTCAATGGGGGTCTTCACTAACCCCCACCCTACCACCCATGATGTCCTTCTTCAAAGACTGGTCCCTCCTGACAACATGTCTAAAGTACAAGAGTCGAAGTCTTGTCATCCATCCTTTTGAGGAACATTCTGGCTGTGCTTCTACGAAGAAATATTTGCTTATTCTTCTGGCATAGATTAGTGAGTGCCTCCAGTGTCACTTCTGTTTGTGGAAAGAATTCAATTTGTATTATTTCAATTCCTGGAGCCTTAATTTTTTTTCAATGCCAGCAGTGCTGCTTGGAATTTTTCCTTTAGTACTATCAGATCTTGATCATATGCTGTCTCTTGACATGGTTAAGCATCGACCAAATATAATTAGTACTTTCGGTATTCTGTGCATTTCTTCCATCTTCTTTTGATACTTCCAGTTTTATTCAATATTTTGCCCATTGTTGTTGTAAAGTGCCGTCGAGTTTATTCCGACCCATAGTGACTCCACACAGGGTTTCCAAGGAGTAGCTGGTGAGGTTGAACCACCAGCCCTGCAGTTCAAATGGCCTTGCAGTCTGGAGCATTAACCCACAGTGCCACACCAGGACTCCATTTTGCCCATAGAAGCCTTTAATATTGCACATCAAGTCTTGAATTTTTTTCTTCAGTTCTTTCATATTGAGAAATGCTAATTGTGTCCTTCTCTTTTGGTTTTCTAACTCCAGGTCTTTGCATATTGTATTATAATATTTTAGTTTGTCTTCTTCAGCTACCATTTGAAACTTTCTGCTCAACTCTTTTACTTCCTCATTTCTCTTCTGATACTCATTTTTTGTCTTTTCTTTCATCCTTGTTTTTTTTTTTTTTTTTTTTAATGACATTTACCATTCTGCCTGTTTCATATTCTTCATATCATCCCACAACTCTTTTTGGTTTTGTTCATTTGCAAATACATTTTTCATCAACATAAATAGTTACTTTATATGTGGACCTACCAGGTGGAATACACACAAATCAAATAGACTACATCCGTGAAAAGAGGATGATAGCATAGGTCTTGGCATCATAGTAACACACAAGTCACCATAATATGACAAACTGACAGAAGAATGGGGGCAAAATGTTATGATGATGGTTTTTGGGGATCCCCAAAGCAGTAATATTGGTAAATTTTCATAAAGAAAGCAAGACAATTCTGAGGACTTATTATGAAGTTTTTAAAAAATAATTGAAATGGTATTGTTGATAAAAGGTTAGAAAATTTCCAATTAAACAATGCACTTAACCCATTCTCTGCAGCTAGCATGGGCTGTCCTGTGAGAATTTTGTTTGGAAACCTTATCCCAGCTACCCTACAGACATGATCTTGCCCCTTCAAATATCTTTTTGTTTTCCTAACTCAAAGAAAGTTGAAAAGGATAAGATTGTGTACTGTGAAGATACTAAAGCTGCTGTTTTCACACGGTATATAAGAATGCAGAATTTGGGGCAGAAGTCTTGTTGTTGTTGTTGTTAAATGTTGTCAAGTAGGTTCAGACTCAAAGTGAGGGCAGGGTCTTAGTGAGAAAGAAATGTTGCCTTCAGAAGTATATAACCCTTGATGGAAGATAAGCTGAAAAACAATAATTTCACATTTTTATATTTCTTATTAATAAAGATGTCTATGATTTTGTAACAACAGTGTTTGATGTACCCTCATACATGCACATACACACGTATTTGTGTATGTGTATACTTCATCAATAAGTAAATGGTTCAGATTAAAGATCACAATAAAGTCTGAATTAGAGATTTATCTTAAGTCTTATTGTCTGAAGGTTAAAATGGTTGTGAAGCCCATAGTGTTTTAATTCCTAGATGCTGTCATTCTCACGCCTGACTAAATAATAACATTATCTGGAGAACTTTTAAAAAGCATTCAGAGATTATGATTTAGTTCATTTGGGATAAGGGACAAACATCTTTACATTTTTTTATATCTTCCCATATTATTGATAGCCAGAGCTCAGATAGAACTTTAAACTATCTCTAAGATTTCTAATGCTTAGTTTTACTCTTTAACAAATTATGAAATGACCAGCATCAATAATCTTCCATGTTTTAAAAGTTAGGGTTATTATATAATATTCTGAAATTCATAATTTAGTTCTTACTTGTATCAGGCAATAATGGACAATCATATACATATAAGAAATGAGTTTGGTTTATAGTATAATTATTGAGTAACTAATGAATTTATGCAAATGTTAGCATTAGGAGTCATAGTGTGGTGCTGTGGGATGAAGCACTAGACTGCAAGGTCAGTTTGAATCACAAGGTCAGTGGTTCGAATTCACCAGCCACTCCTCAGTAACACTATACAGGTTCACTATGAGTCAGAACTGACTTAATGACACTTACCACCAACCACAATATATTAACAACAACAAATAATGACTGCTCATAAACTTTCTTATTGTATTTCAGAACTTAGAGCATTAGCAAGATCAAAAGTACATTACCTATTTATAATTACACATAAATGATATGTTCTTAATGTTTAGAAAGAATTCGATATAATTCTATAAATTCTCCACTGTCCTCATTATTATGATAGTATATTATCATTTAAATGAAATATATTTTAGTTTAAAATTATTACAACATTATGAAAATCAGATTTGAGAATTTTCTCTTCTTAGTTTTAAATAATTTCTCTTTTTTCTGTCCTGAGTAAATTTTAGGTAATTCCAAACATTTAAGCCAATATTTTGAAAATTAGCATTGAATAATGCTAATGTTAATTTGAAATATATGTTAATTGCTTTCAAAAATACAAATAAATATGGGACCTAAAATGCATTTAAAAATATCTAATATAACTTGATAACTAGAATATAATATATATTTATGAAATATTTATCTGTATTTTGTTACTTTCAATTTATTTACATTGATATATGCTAGCATCTATTATTAGCAACATATGCAAGTTCAGGCTGAAGCTGAAGAAAATTAAACAAGTCCATGGGAACCAAAATGTGACCTTCAACATATCCCAACTGAAGTTAGATACCAGCTCTATAACACATATGATTAATTAGGCAAAACTGACTGAAGACCAGAAGAGTTGTGGAATGACATTGAGAACACCATACAGATGTCAAAGCAAAAGCAAAAAGTCATTAAGAAGACAAGAATGAAGAAAAAGACCAATGGATGTCAGAAGAGAATGAAACTTGATATATATACAGTACAGAGATGCTAAAGTAAGTGGAAGACATTAGGTAAAATGACACTTATCTAATTTTAGGTAAAATTACTTTACCTAAAATTAGGTAAAATAGCTGAATACAAAATTTCAAAGAGAAATTGGAGAAGATAAAGTCAATATGCAAAGACCTTGAGTTTTTCTAAAAGGGAAAAACATGTTTAGCATGTCTCAGATTGAAAAATTGAAGAAAAATCCAATCCTCAACTTTCAATGGCACCTCAAGGTCTAACCTCAAGGTTAAATCTAACCTCAAGGTCAATTTGAACCACAATGTTGGCAGTTCAAACTCACCAGTAACTCCTTGGACTGGGTAGCTATGAGTCAGACCTATATTGGATATCTATGAATCAGACCAATCTTGATGGCAGTTAACAAAAACAACAACATTGGCAAATATTGAATGATGCAGGAAGCATCACAAGAGGATGGAAGAAATACACAGAGTCACTATATCAAAAATAAAATTTCAATGTTCAACCATTTCAAGAAATAGCATATGATCAGGAGACCATGGTGTGAAGGAAGAACTATAAGGAACACTGAAGTCACTGTAGAACAAGGCTTCAGTAACTGATGGAACACAAATTGAAATCTTTCAACAAATTGATGCAGCACTAGAGGCACTCACTCATATATACTAAGAGATTTGGAAGACAGCTATCTAGCCAACTGATTGGGAGAGATCTATATTGGTTCCCATTCCAAAGAGAGGGAACCCAATGGAATGTGGAAATCATTGTACATTATCACTAATATTACATGCAAAGAAACTTTTGATCAAGATATTTCAAAGTTGGTTGCTGCATTACATTGACAGGTTACTACAAAAGGATTAAGATGGATTCAGGTGAGGACATGGAATAAGGGATGTCACTGGCGATCTCAGATGGCTCTTGTCCGAAAACAGAGAATACCACAAAGATGCTTACTTTTGTTTTATTGAGTGTGTAAAGGCTTTTAACTGTGTGGATTATGGCAAGCTATGGATAACATTGCAAAGAGTGGGTATATTAGAGAACACAAAACTGTGCTCATGTGGAACCTGCACGTAGACCAAAAGGCAGTTGTTTAAACAGAACAAGGGGATACTGGATGGTTTAAAATTGGAAAGGATGTGCACTACCATTGTATTCTGTCACCATACTTATTCAGTCTGTAAACTGAGCAAGTAATTTGAAAACTTTATTAAATAAAGAAGAATGTGGCATCAGGATTGGAGAAAAAGACTCATAAATAACTTTGGATATGCAGATGATACAACTGCTTGCTGAAAACAGAAGACTTCAATTACTGATGAAAATCAAAGACCACAGCCTTCATTATAGTTTGCATCTCAATGAAAAGAAAACAAAAATCTTCAGCACTGGACCAATAAATTGCATCATGATAAACGGAGAAAAGATTGAAGTCAAACAATTAATTTTGCTTTGATCCGCTATCAGCACTCATGGAAGCAACAATCAAGAAATCCAATGCAGTATTTCACTATGCAAATCTTCTGCACAAGCACCATTAAAGTGTTTAAGAGCAAAAATGTCACGTTGAGGACTAAGGTGCCAAACTTAGATGTGCCTGACCCATATGCATGTGACAGTTAGACAATGTATATGGAAGACCATAGAAGAATTGATGCATTTGAGCTATGGTGTTGGAGAAGAACATTAAAAGTACCATGGAGTGCTAGAAAAACAAACAAATCTGTGTTGGAAAAAGTACAGCCAGAGAATACTCCTCAGAAGCCAGGATGGCATATTTGTCTCTCATACTTTGTATATATTATCAGGAAGTACCAATTCCTGGAGAAAGACATTGGGCTTGGTAATGTGGCAGGTCATGGAAAAAGAAGAAGACCCCCAACGTGGTGTATTGACATTGTGGCAATAGAAATGGACCTAAGCAAAAGAAGGATTGTGAGATGATACAGGACCAGGCAGTATTTTTGTTTGTTTTGTTTTGTTTTGTTTTTCTGTTGTGCATAGGGTCACTATGTGTCTGAACCAACTCAAAGACACCAAGCAACAACAACTAATTATGAGCAAGACATTTCATCAGATTTTAGGATGGATGATCTTACTTATATTGTCTCAAGCACCTTAAATGTATTGCAGAATACTACCTACGCCAAAAAATACTTCTATTGTTGTTATTTTTGTATGTTTTATTATCTTGTTGTGGTGCTGTAGGATAAGCACCGAACTACTAATTGTAAGGTTGGCAGTCCACTTCCACCAGCCACTCCTATACAGGGTCTCTGGTAGCATAGTGGTTATGAGTTGGGCTGCTAACCTCACAGTCAGCAGTTCGAAACTACCAGCAGTTCCGCAGGAGAAAGATGAGGCTTTCTACTCCCGTAAAGATTTACAGCTTTGGAAACCCTGTACAGAGTCGCTCTGGATCAGAACCAACTCGACGGCACTTAGCAACAATAATACATTGGAACTGATATATTTGCATGTGATAACAACAGCATCAAATTGGATTGATAACTCCGATTTTAGAATTGGATAGATACATCTTCAGATATCAAATATCAAACTTCTCAGTGTTCCTATTTAAGAGGAAACTTGTGTAAAAGTTGCTGTATATAATGATATAGACTGTTTTTTTTAAAGATAGTGCCAATCAGAAACAATCAATATGTATTAAGAATATATTAAACCAATATATGGTAGGCATTTTCTAAGCATTGGATGTGGAAAAGCAGTTAAAAATTCAGTAACTCTTTGTAAACATTTGATTTCATTAGTAGTTCTATGTTGTCTATTGAAAATTAAAATTAAAAAATAGAGAAAGTCTCTCTTCCAGAAATAGAAATACCAGATTTTATAAGCATTTCAATTAACTTTATGATTACCTAACATTCCAGGGGTTACAAATGGATTTCATATTAAGGATAAAGTCTGTTGTTATTTAAGTGCCATTGAGTTGGCTCTGCCTCATAGTGACCCTATGTACAACAGAACAAAACACTACTTGGTTCAATTTCATAACCATTGTTATGTTTGAGCCCATTGTTGTAGCCACGGTGTCAATCTGTCATTGAGGGCCTTCCTCTTTTAAGGATTATGTCTAGGGAAATAAAAGTATAGTCTAGGAATGAATGATTATTTATAATTATCATGGGATATAGAAAACTCAGTATAGAAATGTTTAAGAGTTAGATATAGACAACATTTTTGAAAGATAGATATAAAGTAGACAGGGGTATGTTATAGATGTGTGAACAATTTGCTATAGATTTGTGAATTTAGGAAGAAAGGAAAATATCTCTCTATGGAATCTTTATGTGGCACTGTAGGATAAACACTGGACTGCTACCCTCAAGGTCGGCAAGAGAAAGTTGCCACTGGTCCTACATAGGGTCGCTATGAGTTGAAACTGACTTGAAGATAATGAACAACATCTTGGACAATGGGAGATGTAAGAAAATTTAAGAGTGCTCAGAAAATGTTGGTTTCGATTTGACATTTATGGAAGATAATTACAAAAAAGTAAGTTTTGACTAGAATATCGCTGAGATGAGTAGGAACCTGAACTTTTGTCATTTCAGAGAAGTCTCTGAAATTTACCTGAATATAGTTTGGTTTTATAAAAGAAGGAGAAAGAAGAGTGACAGGATATGCCAGTGTGAAATAAATATTGTGTTGCCACAAATCAAGAACTTTACTCAAGTATACATAGAATATTGTTCTTGTTAAGTGCTATGGATTCAGCTCTGACTCATAGCAACCATGTATAGGGTTTCTGAGGAGCGGCTGGTGAACTTGAACCACAGACCCTGTGGTTCAAAACAACCTTGCAGTCCAGCACATTAACCTGCAGCACCACACCAGAACTACATACAGAGAGTAGCAATTTGCTAAAGAGGTCATTGACTAGTTAGGAGTTTAGAAAATCCTTATTACTTACATTTTTATTATGCCAGCAGATATCTGCATTATTTGACTGCACTGAATAATTCAGTTTTTGACAAATAGTTAATCCTGAAGTCAAACAATGCACATAATAGATGTGCAGAAATAAATCTGCCTACTGAAAATTGTAAAACCAAACAAAAAGCCTGAACTGTGAAACACATTTTACTTGCTTAGATACTGGGTAAAATTGCTATCATATATGTCATGAAATGTGTATAGAAAGATGATTAACTTTAGAATCTGGATTAGAAAACCTAGTCATATATATACTCTTGTGATATGATTCTCTTTCTTACTTGTCTTTCGATATCACAGCTCTTGAAAGTATAATCTGCAAATGCTATTTAACCAGTCACATACTAGTTTGCTAACCTGGGTACTGAACTACCTAACTCTATATCATGTATGCTTCTCAATCTCCTCTACAAAAGTAACTTTTATAATGAGATAAAACATATAAAGTCTCCATTGTCTTCATTATTGTCATCTTTTCTTTCAAATTATATAAATTATATCTATGTTAGTCTAACATTTAATACAAAGGTATGGCAATTGATATTTTTCTCAAATAATTTTTGAGAATTTTCTATCTTTCTCGATATTTTTTCTCTTTTTTATGTTCTGAATAATATTTAGAAAGCTCTGGTAGCATAGTGATGACAAGTTAGGCTGCTAATCTCATGGTCAGCAGTTCAAAACTACCAATGGTTCCACAGGAGAAAGATGAGGCTTTCTGCTCTTATAAAGATTTACAGCCACAGAAACCCTACACAAGGTCACTATGAGTCGGAACCAACTCCACAGCATGTAACCATCCTCACTACCTCTAACATTTTGGCCAATGTATTTAAAATATATCACATTGATTAATGCCAATTTTAATTATAATAAAGTGATACTTGTTCTGAGAACTCCAGTAAAAGTTACTATTTGTTTCTGATCAAATCATATTGGTCCTTGACTAATAATGGGTCTTATTGTTAGTGAACTTTTAAATCTGTGTTGTACTACCTACTTTTGATTACTGAGCATTTAAAATGTTGCTAACTCGGAAACCCTGTACAGGGTCGCTATGGGTCGGACCCGACTCGATGGCACTTAACAACAACAACAACAACGTAAGCTGGTATATATAAGAGTCCTAGTGTGGCACTGTAGGATCAACACTGGACTGCAAACCATAAGGTCAGCAGTTCAAACCCACCAGCTACTCCTCAGAAACCCTATTTAAGGTTGCTATGAGTCAGAAGTGACTCAAGGGCACTTAACAACAACAACAACATACATGGGTAGTAAAAAAGCATTACTAAAAATCATAAGTAACTTTACTAAATAAAAATATCAACATGCGAAGGAACTCATACTCTCTGGTAGCATATTGGTTATGAGTTGGGCTGCTAACCTCAAGGTGAGCAGTGTGAAACTATCAGCTATTCAGTGTGAGAAAGATGAGTCTTTCTGGTCCCTTAAAGATTTACAGGCTTGGAAATCCTATTGGTCACTATAAGTCAGAACTGACTCCACGGCACATAGCCACCATGATGCATATCTGAAGGCAGTATTTTTGTCTCTCTAACCCTTCCAAAAAAAAATTTCTGCACTCTTAATTAAAATACCATCAAAATGGAAGTTTGGCATACTACAGGGACTTAGATATGTTCCCTTTAAATTTTCTTTAAGCTTGAGGAACAAAAAAAATTGTCTAAAGAAGTTAGGCCAGTACTGTAGGGTGAATAAGATAAGATTTCCCAACAAAATTGTCATAGAAAAACTCTTGTTTTTCTGAACAGGTACATTGTCGGGATGCAGGAAAATACCTTGGAGTAACTTCCCTAACTTTTTCTCACCAATGCAATTTTCAATTTTCTTAAAATGTCTTCCAAATAAGCTTCTATGATTGTAATGTATCCTTTGATAAAATCTATCTAGATTGTTGTTGTTGTTGCTAAGTGCCATTGAGTTGGCTCCAACTCATAGAGACCTTGTATAGCTTTTCCAAGGAGCAGATGGTGAGTTTAAATTACTGATCTTGCAGTTCAAACCGGTCTTGAGGTCGAGTGCTTATCCTATGGTGCCACACCAGGTTTTCCTTGCAATTCCAAAAACAGTTGTCATAACCTGAGCTGACCTCTCTGCCTTGAACTTTAATGACCCAGCAGATCCCCTCAGAAGTCACTGCTTTGACTGGCCCTTTCTTTCTGAATTGTGTAAATCCAAGACTTATGCCCCGGTACAATTCATTCTATAAAATAATCTTCTCCTATGGTCTTAGCCTCTATCTTGCTAAAAGATTCATTTAAAGATCAGCCCTTTGAGGTCGCTGATCTTTGAACAACACTTGACACACTCATCAAACTGAAAGCATGATGAGGCCAAGATATTCCTTAAAATTGAGAATGCTGACTATTATGAGATCCCAACTTCTGTAACTATCTTATCAATGGCAATTTTATGGTTTTCTTCCACCAGTTGCTGGGTTTCATCCACAGGTTCTTCATTCATTGAGATTGATGGTTTTCCCTATTCTGGTTCATTTTTTAGGTCTTCCAGCTTTCCTTAAAATCTTAGAACCAATGAAAACTTCTGTGTTATGGGGGCAACATTCCTGTAAACTTGTTACAATGCTCCAGGGATTCAGGATTCAGGAAGATGTCCACTTGAATTTTGTTAAAATGTTTTTATTAGCTTTCTCTCTATTTGTCTTTCTTTATTTCTCTGTCTTTCTTTCTCAGTGGTTTTTCCCTTTAGCTTTGACTTTGCAATGCAAAAACCTGTGAGCTAATCTCAGTAACATCTCTCCCTTCTATGAGTGGTCTGTGTTGTCATACCAACATGCAAACATCATGCTCAGCCTTAAGATCAGAATATTTTCTTTTGTTTTGTTTTATTTTTCCTTTTAAGTTTTTATTGTGATTTGAGTGATATTTTACATGGGAGAACATAGGTTTTACACTAACCATTTCATTGCAATGATTACAATCTCCTCCATGCATTATCAGGCAACAGTATTTTCTTCTATTCCCTCTGTGTTTTTGTTTTTTGTTTTTTGGGGGGAGATGTACACAAAAACACTCAGGAATCTATAAATAATTTAAACAACCAAAGGGCACATTCTGCAAGCCTGCCTCCTGGCTCCAAGCTCTCAGTTCCTCTCTTTCCATGAGTCTAGAGTCCCCAGCTGCTCTATCTCTCTATGTTCTCATCTCTGGTGTCACTGCTTCTCTGGATAGGGTCCGACATTCCACTCATGCTCTTCTCCCTTGATGGTCCTAGGATCCTCTGTTCCTGGACTTTAAGATGAACTTAGACCCCCTTTATGTTACAAAACTTCTGCATTTACAGTTGTGACAGTCGCAATTGGTCATGATAACAATTGTAAGTAACCAAACACTCTGAAACCAAACTCCTTTTTGAAAACTTGTAAGCCAGTTACTTCATGCCTTTATAGCCACCCCACCCCCAATTTTAGGTAGCCAATGTCTAAGTTGCCTGTCCCTATCAACCCTGTACACAGAGGGGATATGATTGATGCTTGATGTGAAGATTCCTTCCCTCTTAATTGGTATTTTGAGCTGCTACATCTATAAGTATAGATCAAGTTCATCAAATTGTAGCAATTTACACTTGCTTCCTTTTAAATATATGTGTGAATATATATATATATTGCTCTTAGCTCTAACCTTTCATGGCTATGTCCTGGTCCATGGGCTCATGAGTCCCCAGGTCTCACTACACTTAGGACCAACCAGCCCTTCCTTTTCTCTCTCTCATCTCCAGGTTGACAGGCGTCTATGGAATGTAGTCAAACTCAGCCCATATCTTCATTGCTGCCTTTCCCCCTCTTTCACTCACCAGCAGACCAACGTAGTCACCAGGAGGCTTATTTACCTGGTCATGTGTTCCCTTTGAGTTTCAGTCTTGGAGGGAAAGGGATTTGTCCTGAAGGACTTGATTGCTTGCCTTCATGGCTCCCAGGCAAACAACTTGCTTGTTCTTGTAGTAGCCAATCAGACTGCCACTTTTGTTTGGATTTTTCCTGCTGGTCTTTCTTTCAAGAAGTATCTTCTGTTCCTCTAACTGCTCCAGGCTGCTCTGCCTGTCCTTTCAAGTGGTAATATCCCAACTCAGAAGGTTCTGGATGGGACTATATTAACCTTTCTTCTCAGAATTATTTTGTATTTTAAGCACTAGACTTCTAACCACAAGATTAGTTGTTCAAATTCATCAGCTGCTTTTTGGAAATCCTATACAGGGTCAATATGAGTTGGAACTATTTCGAGGGCACTTACCAACAGCATGTCACAAAATGTATTCTTTGTTTTGTGAAGTTACCCTAATGAAATTAAGACAGGTATATTACTGACAGAACTGATCTGCAGCCATCCATTGATTGCAGAGACAAGTTTGAATACATTTTGTTTGGAATACACCCATGCATGCATAAACTGGAATCCTAGTAATGGTACGTTTTAACTTACCCTGAAACCAAAAGTGTACAATGTAGCAGATTTCAAAGATAATTAAAAATTATGGCATGTTGAAATTATAAATATTTTAGATATGTTGGATCAAATTAAATATATCATTAAAATCAATTTAACTTTTTGTATAATTTTAATGTGGCTACTAGAACATTTTCAATTATATAAGTAGGTTGCATTATTATTTATTTCTGTTGGATATCACTGTCTTAAATCATTTTAGCTTGACTCAGTACTTGAAGTGCCATTATAACCGAACCATTTAAAATTTGTGAGAGGCAGGGAAGGTATGAGGTAAAATCTTTCCATATCTCTCTAAATATATCCCTTACTAATTTCTAATATCTGAAATTATCATCCAAGCTTGAATCTGTTGGTTCAGTGTTTGGGTTTTAAATTAAAATTCTCACTAGAAGTAACCTTACAAATTTTATTACTTACTCTTGAGAATAAGTAAACATTTTGCTTCCCTCTTGGGAGTAGAAAGAAAAGTGGAATTACATTAAATTTTCCAGGAAAAAGGAAATACATTAATTATACCTTTAAAAAGAGAAAAGAATGAATAAATATGGACTAAAATTTTCATTAATTTATAATATTGCCAAGGGTTAGTGCTGCTAAAACAGAAATACCCCTAGTGGATTAGTTAACAAGCAGAAATTTAGTTTCTCACTATCTAAGAGGCTAGAACTCCAAATTCAGGGTGTCAGCTCTATGGAAAACTTTTCTCTCCCAGTCAGCACCAGGGGAGCATACTTGTCTTTTTAGCTTCTGTTCCTTGGTGATTTCCACATGGCATTAATCATTCCCGATTTATACTTCCTGCTCTGTGCCCAATTTCCTCTTTTTATATCCTAAAGGTGATTGGTTAAAACACATACTACACTGATAGAGTCACATTAACATAACAAAGGAAGCCCTATTTCTAGATACATCCCCATGTTAGAATTTACAACACACATTTTTGAGGGGCCACAGTTATATCTATAATATATCCTATTAAAACTGAGATGTCAACTCATGTATTATATTAAGTAGATCATGGAGTCCTGGGGTGGCCCTGTGGGATAAAGCACTCAATTGCAATGTTGGTTTGAACTGAAAGGTTGGCAGTTCTAATCCACCAACCACTCCTTGGAAACCCTATAGGTCACTATGAGTTGGAACTGATTTGACAGCACTTAACAGCATTAAGCAGAGCTACAAGAAATACGTCTTCTTCAACATTATATATTGAGTGCCTCAAATTTTGCCCAACAATTATTTTCTGAGTGAGAAAAGTATAAACATTGCTAATTGCCAAGCTACTAGGATTTGAAAAAAAGAGAAGAAATTGTTTGAAGCACTGTGGAAGGGTGTTACACCTAGGGTTGTTGTTGTTGTTAATTGCCGTTGAGTCAGTTCTAACCCATAGGGTTTCCAAGGAGCAGCTGGTGAGCTTGAACCACCAAACTTGCAGTTCAAACGGCTTTGCAGTCTGGCGCATTAATCCACAGCGCCACCAGGACTCCACACCCAGGGTAATTTAAAATGAAATATTTTTGAACTAAAACATTGCTGTTATTTTTATAAAAGTACTTTCTTTTCAGTACAACTAACTTTTAAAACGTTTGATGGTGATAAAGAGGGATGGGAAGGTTGTACTACATTGGAGACCCTGAATTAGGCAAACTGTTAATCTCTCAGCTGTCAATCAAAATGCTTTGGCCTGAATCTACCTCCAAAACACGAAGTCCCTGGGAACCCTATGTAGAACAGTTTTATTGTGGTATACATGGGGTCTGGGTCTACATAGGTAGGAGGTAATATTGTAGGACAAGTGGTTCATGGTTGGTTTACAATGCATAAGAATGAATTTCCTTCTAATGATGATCTTAGTGTGAAGAAAGATAAATCAGATAATCCTTCATACAAACTAATTCCTCAACATATGGTAGATAATATTATGATTATTATTTTTATTTTGATAAATATTTTTAAACATTTGGTATAAATGTTTCTTGACAGTCCCCACTTGAATTATAATTTTCTTAATTGATAAAAATCTCACATCATGAATGTGAAATACACATTCCATTTAAGCTCTTAGAAATAATTATTGAAAGCTTTTGAAAAAAGCACTTACAGTGGAGAACAAAAATAATATAAAATTTAAATTATGTGGAATGAATACCTTCACTGCATTTTTTTACTCTGTGAAAAAGGGAACATTTTGAAAATTGTTCTGCATTTGAAAATTCATTTATATTTCATTGATTCATTCAGGAACACTCAGAAGAGCTCAGGGTAATTTTAATTACCAATATACTGCTGATTGGGGTCCTGATGTAGCAATATGGGCTAATGCGCTAGACTGCAAGGTTGGTTTGAACTGCAAGGTTAGTGGTTCAAGCTCCCCAGCCACTCCTCAGAAACCCTATACAGACTCGCTCTGAGTCAGAACCGACCTGATGGCACTTAACAACAACAACAGCAGACTGCTGATTAAATAGACTTGTGACATTCGTTTTTTTAGATTTTAAAGGAAACTGCTATTAGATTAATTTTCTCTCCCGTGATACGTCACTTGACCTGCTTCTCTGAATTACAACCTCCATTTTTTTTGTTACTAACATAATTAAAATATTTAGATAGTCTGTCATTGATCTCAAATGGTGATGAACTCTACTGCTGTTATCTTGGTAAGTGTGGAACAATAGTTTTATACTTAATAGCATTTCCTGTACTATTTAGAGTCCTTCCTTATCCATAGTCCTTATACAGTGTGTGATTTTCTTCACTTAGTGTTATGTGTCGTTGAGTCGATTCTGAGCCATTGTGACCCTGTAAAGGGTTTCCAAGGAGCAGCTGGTGAGCTTGAACCACCGACCTTGTAGTTCAAATGACTTGGCAGTCCGACACATTAGCCACAGCAGTACATTTAGGAGATCCTAATGTCCAAGTCCTTTCTTGTGAGATGAAGTTATAATGCATATAAAACTTTAAGGAATACTCTTTAGGCTTTATTTCATTAGCTAGTGTCAATCTAGTTAGCTTTAGTCAGAAGGACAAATGTTTTTGCATGTTCACATAATTTTCACATCAACAGGTATTCTTTAGAAAAAGTAGATAAAGTACATTGTGCTGTTTGACTAGTCAGATTTTAAATGTTGTGTGTTAAAATTACAAAACAAACCTCATAGAATCTCACCATTTGTAGTTAATTTAACAAAGCTATCATGTCTTCTTTGTTCCTCTAGAAATTAAGCCATGTTTTAAATTTTACTCATAGCAAAGATAGTTATGTTAAAAGAGATAAGTGAAAATATCGTCCTGAGAAACCTCAGATATAATAAATTGTGTTTAAAATACCGTCAATAAAAAGATTTCTATGAAAAAAATCTAAACCATTTTCTTGTTTTCCTTTCTGAGATTAATACCATATTATAACACTGTATTTGTTATTTTGAGTGATGTGGTGCTGCAGGATAATGTACTGCAATGAAAGGTTGTTTTGAATCACAAAGTTGCTTCCAACTGCAATGTGGTTCAAACCCACAAGCTGCTCGTCAGAAATCCTATACAGAGTCGCTCTGAGTCAGAACCAACTTGATGGCACTTAATAACAACATACTAAATTCCAGATACACATGCTTATACCTGTTAGAGTCTAAAAAGATATAATTCATTTTGGCAGTATTTTATCTTTGTCCTTTCTTTGTGAGGCAGAAAATAATGTTGCACAATCAGTAGGGTGTTAGATTTCATGAGACACAATAATGAGACTTGATCTGATTTTAGACATTTATCTTTTCTCAAATTTTAAAGCCCTTTCTTTGTATATTCTTTGCCATTTCTGTCTGCCATCTCAAGACCTCTGTATACATGTAAAGCCCTAGAGACTTCTTCCAACTTTTGCTATACTGCTGTCATGAGGTGAAGAGCAAACTAGGTGGAATGGGAACAATAACAATATTGCAGATCTGAGATAAAATTTGGATACAGTAAACATCTATAATAACATAAAAAATATAATCTGACCTGAATTGTATACCATGTGGTGCAATTTTATGATTTAGAAGTTTAATAATTAATTTTAAATATGGGCCATCAGCTGCTCCTTGGAAACGCTGTGCAGGGTTGCTGTAAATCAGAACTGACTTGACAGCACTTAAAAACAACAACAAAAAAATTCTAATAATGAAAAAAAAAACAAACTTATAATTTCCCACCATTTGAACAGTATGTATTTGTCAGTTGAATTATTGCAAACTAAGCAAAGACATTTTATTATTACAAGACATACCTATGGAACTTGTTATACTTAGAATGAACACCTTTTTTATTTTGGACATGTCAAAAAGAAAGAACAATTGCTAGAAAAAGAAATCATGTGTAGAAAATAAGGGTGAGTGATATCAGAAGAAGTATTCAGTGAGATGGATTAACACAGTTGCCACAACAATGGCCTCAAACATACCAACCCTCATGAAGATGATACAGGATAGTGCAAGGTTTCATCACAGTCCAGTGCTTATCCTACAGTGACACATCCAGACTCCATATACTTATACAAGGTCAACATACATTTGAACTGACTTGATGGCAACTAATAACTAACAAATATTCCCATTAACCAATAGCAGGGAGGAGATCACTGAGACCTTAGAGATTTGTGACAATCTTAACAAATTTTTGATATCATTACAAAGAATGGTAACTACAGGACACTTAATTATAGTAATTCAAAATCTGAACATGGATCAGGAGGTAGTCAATTGAACAGAACAAGGGGATACTGCGTGGTAAATTGGTAAAGGAGTGTGGCAAGGTTTTATCCTTTCACTTAATATATTCAATCTGTGTGTGAACAACTAGTCTGAGAAACTATTATATAAAAAAGACAAGACTTCAGGATTGGAGGAAGACTAATTAACAGCCTGCAACATGCAGATAATACAACTTTTCTTGCTGAAATGGAGATTACTTGAGGCACTTATTTCCTGATGAAGCTCAAAGTCTATATAGACTTCAGTATGAATAACCATACACCTGAAGTTGGAGAAATTGAAAATCTTCACAACTAGACTAATAAAAATCTCATGACAAATGAAGAAATTAAAGTTTCAATTATCTCATTCTATTGGATTAACAATTAACGTCCATGAAAGCAATGATGAAGAAATCAAAGGACATATTACATTGGGAAAATCAGTTTCAAAAGACCTCTTTAAAAGTTTGAAAGAGCAGAAATATCTCAATGATGAATAAGGTACACCTAAACCAAACCATGTTATTTTTAACTACCTCATATTCATACAAAAGCTGACCAAAGAAAAAGGAAAACATAAGAAGAAATAGTGCACTCAGAATATAGTATTGGCGAACAATATTGAAAATCCATGGAGTTCCAACAGAATAAACAAAACAGTCTTAGAAGAAGTATACCCAGAATGCTCTTCAGAAGCAAGGATGGGAAGACTTCAAGTTGATTACTTGAACATGGCATCAGGAAAGACCATTTGCTGAAAATGGACAT
This sequence comes from Chrysochloris asiatica, assembly GCF_000296735.1. Taxonomy (NCBI): domain Eukaryota; kingdom Metazoa; phylum Chordata; class Mammalia; order Afrosoricida; family Chrysochloridae; genus Chrysochloris; species Chrysochloris asiatica. The sequence continues at coordinate 8,299,432 of NW_006408613.1, read as the reverse complement.
AATAAAAAAGATTTGAAAAAAATGGGAGGCCTTTTGTGAGATGGATTGACATATAGTTGAAACAATGGTTTAAAACAGACCCATAATTATAAAGGAAACAAAGACCCTGGCAATCTCTTGTTCTGTTATACGTGAGGTCATTGTGCATTGGAGCCAACTCCTTGGCACATAACAACAGCAACTCCAAGAGACTTTTGTAAGACAGCATACTAATATGGTGTACTTCCAAGGACACAATATATTTAACTCTATCTAGTTGTAATAAGAAAAAAAAAATGATGTAATGAATGTCAGCATTTATACATACTATTTTAGAACTTGTACACTATTCACATAAGCTGTCTTATTTAAAGAAACTCTGTGGATTCCACTTTGGAATAGATGTAGATGATCACACTACTACAGATTTTATGTGATTTGATTCAGTAGTGAGGTTAGTCAAGCCACAATCTCATTATGTATACTAGTTTTTCCATAGTTAACTCTGATGTTAACTACTGTCATTTGGAAGACGTTTGACCATATCACATGATATGGCAGAGGGATCTGTACTTATATTTCTGATCATTAAAACATAAACTCAAATGATTTATTAATTAACATTCAATTACAATTTTAAATAAACATTGAAATAAGTAAAAATGTTGCTGCTATTGTTTTTTGTAGTCAAGTTGATTTCAAATAATAATTACCCTATAGCGCAAAGTAGACTTTTCCATAGGGTTTCCTAGAAAATGGAACTAGGATATCATTGCTGACATCAGATGATCTTGGCTAAGAGCAAAGAATACCAGAAAAATGTTCACATGTGCTTTACTGACTATGCAAAGGCATTTTTACTTGTACTTTGTTGACTATGCAAAGGCAAAGTGAATTATCACAAACTATGTGGATGATAACAAACTACGGATAAGATTGTGAAGAATAGATATTACAGAACACATAACTGTGCTCATGAGGAACCTGTATATAGACCAAGAGGCAGTTGTTAGAACAGAACAAGGGAATAATAAATGGTTTAACATCAGGAAATGTGTGTTCCAGGGTTATATCATTTCACCATACTTATTTGCATTAGGATAAGCACTCAGTTGTAAAGTCAATTTAAACCACAAGGTAAGTGGTTTAAATTCACCAGCTGCTCCTCAGAAATCCTATATGGGTTTCAGTGATTTGGGACTGACTCGACGGCACTTAGAAACAACAACATTTAAACTGTGGAGTCCTGGTGTGGTGTTATAGGATGAGCACTGGACTGCTAACATCAAGGTCTGCAGTTCAAACCCACCAGCTGCTCCTAGGAAACCCTATACAGAGTTGCTATGATTCTGAACTGTCTCTGCACTACTTAACAATAACAACAGTCAAACTGTATGCTGAGCAAATAATGAGAGAAACTGGAGTATATGGAGAACATAGCATCCGGATTTGAGGAAGACTCAATAACAACCTGCTTGCTGGGAGTGAAGAGGACTTGAAATATTGATGAAAATCAAAGACCACACTCTTCAGTATAGATTTCACCTGAATATATATGTATTTAAAACCTCACAATTGGCTCAATAAATAGCATCATGATAAATAGAGAAAAATTGAAGTTGTCAAAAACTTCATTTTGTTTAAAGCCACAACCAACCCTCTTGGAAACATCAGTCAAGAAATCTGGTGATGTATTACATTAGGCAAATCTGTGGCAAAAGACCTCTTTCAAATGTTAAAGAGTCAGGATATCATGTTGAGGATTAAGGTTTGTCTGACCCAAGCAATGATATTTTCAGTTGCTGGTACTGTGTGCTAAAGAACTGGACTGCAAGGTTGATTTGAACCACAAGGTTGGTGATTCAGACTCACCAGCTGCTTCTTGGAAACACTATACAGGGTCTCTATGAGTCGGAATGGATTTGGCAGCATTTAATAATAACAACATACACATATGACAGTTAGGCAATGAGTAAGGAAGAAGAGGTTATATATTTTAATTCTGGTGTTGACTAAGAATATTGAATATACAGCAGACTGCTAGAAGAACAAACACATGTCTTGGAAGAAGTACAGCCAAAATGCTCCCTAGAAGGGAGGATGGTGAGACTTTGGACATATTGTTAAGAGTGACCAGTCCCTGGAGCCAGATTTCATGCTTGGTAAAGTAGAGAGTCAGAGAAATAGAGATTAATTGAGATTAATTGGCACAGTGGTAGCAACAATGGTCTTAAGCATAACAACAATTGTGAGTATGGTACAGGACTAGGCAATGTTATTAGTTGTGTCATACATAGAGTCACTATGAGTTGGAGCCAACTTGACAACACCTACGAACAACAACAACAAACTTTATGGAAACAGATTGTCAGGATTTTTTTCTCTCACAAGCCAAATGTGGCTTTAATAACAGCCAAGGGCATAAACATTGACCTTAATCAGGGCTTCTTATGAAAAAAAACTAGGACTGTATTATATTTATGACTAAAGTCCAAACCCCAAAGTATTCATACATTGTAGAACATATTATGTTCCTGAAACTGTTTCCTTAGCCAATGAGGCATTCATTTTTCTTGTTTGAGCTCTCTGATTTTTTTAAGGAACATAAAATTCATAACTTCATCTTAGGTATTTTTGTTTATTGAATTTATAGGAAAAAAAGATATAAATGTTTTCTTATACCTATATTCTAATGGTATTTGTCAGAGTTCTTTGGAGAACATATTTAATACTCAAATTATGGTAATGAAAAGAGACTATAACAATCATTTATTCTGATGTCTGGAACTTGTAAACACCAGAGAGGAAAACATGGTTCATTCTCACTTCATTAGTTAGTCACTGGGTTCTTCTGCAAAGTTTGCAGGTAATTTAGATATGCCTTATGAAAATTTCCCTTGACCTTTAGTGTTTATAAAAACAAGTCAAAGATTAGAGACACCCACTTTGCAAAGTTTAACTAAAAGCTGGCTTTACATTCAGTGAATTATGTCTCTGCAGTTTTAAATGCTACCATCTTGACCATTTTTATTTTGTTCCTTTGATTTCAAAGAATCTCATGCAAATATGGGAGCTCAAGTGAATGCAGGCAGACAATCTTTAATTAAGTATCATTACTTGAATTTGGAAGTCAGAAACCTGAAGAGAAGAAACAGAAATCGATTTTCCTGAACAGTGTAAAGAGATTGTTGGGGCATCCAAAGTAGCTTAAGAAAAGCTTAGTAACTGAGAGGGTGATTTCTGCTGGCAGTATGTTGAATTGGCTTAAGAGGAAATGTATTACTCTATGCAAGGAGGTTGGTAAAAAGAAGCCAAAATCTGTGTGAGGTGGAATCAATAATGAGAGCTTGGCAATGGACAGAAGAAAACAATGGCAGTTAATAATTTTTTGGCATACACATTTACTTTAATTCTAAGATATTTGGAACATTTTTGTTATTAAAAGGATTCTAAAATTGAAAAAGAAACTGTAGTAAAGAATAGATTCAGAAAGGAAAGTCACATTAGGAAAATTAGGCTCCTGGCAAGCTGATATCTTTTCCTCCTGAAAGGGAAATTATGTCTTTCGACTCTAGCAAGATTAACATATAGGTCCTTACTACTAGTCAGCTTTTCCTGTTGCTGAAAGGTGAGGACAAGTTCATTCTGGCACACAATGATGCCATATTCAACAGAACAAAATGCTACACTACCTGTTCCTATACCATCCTTATCATTGTTGCTGTGTTTGATTTTTTTGCAGTCACTATGTCACTAAATAAGGAGCTCTGGTAGCATAGTGGTTGCAAGTCAGGTGAAATCTTCTATAGGGTTGCTATAAGTCAGAACCAACTCCAAGATACACCACCACCACCATCACCAGCATGTCAATCCATTTCATTGAGGGTCTTCCTCTTTGTCGCTGATGCTCTATTTTACCAAGCATGGTTTCCTTCTCTAGGGACTGGTACCCCCTGATAACATATTCAAAGTACTAGTGACAAAGTTTCACAATCCTAACTTCTAAGGAGTATTCTGGCTTATTTCTAGAGAGTGAAAATCTATGGTTATTTGCTTGGATAACCATTAATTTTTGTATAATTAAAAAAAAACACAGATAAAATAAATGTAATTTTAATTAAAACAACAGTCCTTATTCTTACCTAATTTGGGATCATATATTATAGGGTTTGAAATGCACAAGGTTGGTGATTCAAGCTTACCAGCCACTCCTCCACCACCCTATACAGGGTCACTGTGAGTTGGAACAGACTCGATGGCATTTAAAAACAACACCACCAAGAGGAGTCTTGGTATGGTCTTGTAGGATACATAGTAGACTGCCAACCACAATGTCAGTGGTTCAAACTGACCACCTGCTCCTCAGAAGCCCTATACAGGGTGGTTGTAAGTTAGAAGTGACTCATCAGCACTGAATGAGGAGGAGGAGAGTTGTAGTGTGGTACTATAGAATAAGCAGTTAAATGCAAGATTGATGGTTCAAACTCTCCAGCCACTCATCAGAAACTCTATACAGGGCCTCTATGGGTTGGAACCAACTCAATAGCACTCAACAACAGCTGTAGTTAGTGAGTATGGTGGCTCCATAAGATAATCACTAGACTGTAAACTATAAGGTTGTAGGTTCAAACTCACCAGCAGCTTCTCAGGGGAAAGATGAAACTTTTTGTTCCCACAAAGATTTAAAACTTCATAAACTCTATACTGGGTTGCTGTGTGTTAGAGCCACCTTGATGGTACTTAACAGTAACAACACCTATAGTTAACATAAAGTAACACATATAGTCAAATCTGCTTAGTTTACAATTGTTGTTGTCAGGTACCATTGAGTCGGAACCAACTAATAGCAACCCCATGCACAGCAGAACGAAACAATGTCCGATCCTGGGCCAACCTCACTACCGCTGCCACACTTGAGTCTATCAATGATGCCACTTGGCCAACCCATCTCATTAGGGTTCTTCCTCTTTTTCTCTGACCCTGCACCTTACCCAGCATGACATCCTTCTCCAGCGACTGTTTCCTCTGGACAATATGTCCAAAGTATGAGAGACGAAGCTTAGCCATCCTGGCCTCCAAGGAGCACTCTGGCTGCACTTCTTCCAAAACAGATCTATTGGTTCTTTTGGCAGTCCATGGCACTTTTAGTATTCTCCTCCAATACCACAACTCAAAGGCATCAATTCTTCTATGATCTTCCTTATTCACTGTCCAGCTTTCACATCCACATGAGGCTATTGAAAACACTATGGCCTGTGTCAGGTGCACCTTAGTCCTCAAGCTGGCATCTCTGCTCTTCAACACTTTAAAAAGTTCCTGTGCAGCAGATTTGCCCAATGCAATAAGTCGTCTGATCTCTTGACTGCTGCTTCCACGAGTGTTGATAGTTGATCCAAGAAGAATGAAGTCCTTGACAACTTCAATCTTTTCTCCATTGATAAGAATGTTGTTTATTGGTCCAGTGGTGAGGATTTTTGTTTTTGAATCGCTAGTCACTGAAAACTCTATGAATAGCATAGTTTACAATAGCACATACTTTTCAACCATGAACATGTGTTGATCACTGTTTGTGTATCAGAGGAAATGATGAGGATAATCATCTCATCATAGAGCACTGCATTTAAACTTTAGGATTTACAGAATACTTAATTTTTTTTCTAGATACTGTTTTTAGGTCACTGACATAAATATATGTAATTCTCACAAGTCTTAAAAGATAGAGTTGATCGTGCTTTACAGATGAGGAACTGAGAAAAAAATCCAGTTAAGTCATTTGTCCTAGATCACACAGCTAATAAGTAGAGAACGTGAATTTGAAACCAGACATTGTGCTCCAGACTGTACCCTTATCCATATAGCCATCCCTGAGAAGATTAAAGGAGTGTCGAAATGGTGCAAAATCTAGGAGCATAAAGGATTAGTACTACCAGTTTTACTGTAGCAAAATGAAATGCTGTCTAATCCCGTGCCATCCTCATAATCATTTCTACATTTGAGCCCATTGTTGCAGCCATTGTGTTAATTCATCTCTTTTAGTGTCTTCTTTTTCCCTGATGGTCTGTTTTACCAAAGTTGATGCCCTTCTCCAGAGATTGATCCCTCTTGATAACTTGACCAAAGTACATTAGATGAAACTTTGTCATCCTCTTCTGGATGATTCTGATGAATAAACCAACTGTGGAGACCTTGATGAGTAATATCATTCTACATCCAAATCAGACAAAAAAATATTAAGGAATCATGGTGATAGATTAATTTGCATGTGATATATTTAAGGGTAATCTAACTTATGAAATATGAAAATTGAAATGATGACATTTACTGAGAGGAGTTATAGACATGAATTTTGTACTCATATGCTTCACCACATAATCAATCCTAGTAGTAAAACATAGTTCATCTCTTTTCCTCTACATTGTACACCATTGTTCTTAGAACAAAAACATAGGTTATTTTGGAAGACTCAGTAAATTAATTGATGAGTTATTACTCTGACTGGTAAGGTAAAATTGAATCAAATGGTCTTACAGTTATTGTAGCAGCAGCTGTCATAGACATATTTTCATAGCAGAAACCAGAAACAATGTGTCCTTTTAATTGTTGGCTTACCGTCAGTTGTAGGGAGTGGAGATACTTGATTACAAAAAAGCAGCATCATTATACAAGTTACTATAGAGGACACTTTTAAATTGAGGAGTGTTACCTGTTACTTATAGTTAGAGGCAAATCAAACCTTATGTTATGTTGTCAAATAGCCTTCATCAATCTGTTGACTATCAATAATAAACTAAGATGTGACAGGCATGATATGTAACCACAAAGGGAATGGTAGAGGATAGAATACAGCTTTATGTGCCGAACATAAAGTGAAAGACTTTGATTGTTAGTATAAATGCAATCACTCAATTACTTTAATCAATTAAATGCTTTTAGAGGTAGATTTTTAAAGTGGTGATGGTGGTGTTACTGAGCTGTGGCATCAGATCTGACTCAGTGACCTGGTATAGGGTTTCTGTAAATCTTTATGGAAGCAGAAAACCTCCTCTTTCTCCCTTGGAGCGACTGATAGATTTGAACTGCTGACCTTTCAATTAGCATCCCAACATGTAACTTCTATGCTAAAAGGTCTCCTAGATTTTTAAAGTAATAGCATTATATAATTAAATATATCATTAATTAATGATTTATTATCATTAATTAAATGATAACAAATTTATGTTTTACATTCTTCTATTTTTAAATAGCTTACATTTATTTCTAGGCTTGCTCACTATGATATATATAGAGAGATACATCTATGTACACATATATGCTAACACAAGTAATTACATATGCACATATTTAACGCAAATTATGTTCACAAGTCTGCTATTATCTGAATCAGATGGTGAATTAAAGTATAAGCAATATAAATATCCAGTTTTATAACAAATTTCAAAATGGCGTTGAATGACTTTATTGACACACATATGAAGCAGGTGGATGTGGTTGAATATATAGCATTTTTTATAGTCATTGGACTTAGACATAATCATACATGTTATGCATCAAGTATATCAGGTTTCTTCCTTGACATTTTATTGAAGCCAAGAAGTTTGTTTGTCTTTTATTTTCACTTTGTCTTAAAATCAATTTAGGATTAAATTTGTTCAAACAAATAAATAAAAGAGATCTTAAAGAGGAGAATTGAAAAATAATTTTACAGTGGATTGCCTAAGCATAAAGTCACCATCTTTTTTGGGAATACTCTAAGATGTTGCACAGATTTTCAATATTTTCCATTTGTTGATACTGGGTTTATCATTTTCTTTGTTTACTTGATTTATTTGTTATTGCTGGGGAATACTGCAGTATAATTTGTTCACTTTTAATTACATAAAAAATTACTACTAAAATAGCCCTTAAAAATACAACCTCGTTCAGTTTGATAGAGATTGCAATCCACAAAGGGTAAATGACTTGCTCAAGGTTATTTCTAGCAAAAAGGTTTTTAAACTTTCCTATAACATAAAGCATCCTATCATGATTTTGTCCCTCAAGGTGGCCACAGGCAAAATTGTTAAAATTATATAGTTTGCCTTCTCCAAGAGCTCTGTTGTTCCCAAGGCAGTGACCAATAGTGACCTTTACTCAGGGATTGCCTGGGGCCTCCACTAGGAACTTTCTCTCTCCAAGGTCCTCCTGATTTTTATTAAGCTCTTATGGTTACAAGAATGAAAACTCATTCAACTATCTAAAAAAAAGAATTCCACATGAACTGGTTTGCTTTGTCTGAAATAAATTTAGAGACTGTAGTCAGTCTGTCTCATGATAGAATTTCTCTTCTTTAAATATCTGCTGAGTTCATTAAGATCATAGGGTTTAAAGTCAATTGCCTTGTTTCAGATCTCAGTTTAGCCACTTAGGTGGTGAATAACATTGAGTAAATTACTCAACCACTCTAAACCTTAGTGTCCTCATTTACAGAATAGTGATTATAATGGAATCTTGTTAATTGTTTATGAGAAATAAGTGAAATATTATGTGTCTGAAACAAAGCACTCAAATTGTTATCATGACTAATTGTTATGTGATTATTACAACTGTAAAGATAGAAGTTTTATAACAAAAAGGGGGGAGTAGTTAATCTTATAGTCCAGGAACAGAAGACCCTGGAACCATCAAGGGAGAAGAGCTTGAGCAGAATGCAGGACCTTATCCAGAGAAGCAGTGACACCAGAGACAGAGGCAGAGATGATGGCATGGAGAGATAGAGCAGCTGAGGACTCTAGACTCATGGAAAGGGAAAGGCTGTGTGCTGGTGGACAGGAGACAGGCTTGCAGAATGTGCCCTTGACTTGTTTAAATTATTATATACTCCTGCATGTTTTTGTGTACATCAAAAACAAAACAAAAACAACAACAACAACAAAAAAAACCCAGATAGAATAGAAGCAAATATTGTTGAATGATGATACATACAGGGATTTGTAATTTTTGTAATGATATGAACTACGATAGGAAGATTGTAAACTATCACTTAATGCACAATAAGTTTTTTTTTTTTAAAGAAACACTGAATATTTGTTAACTAGTTATTGTTATTGATCAACTTATTTTATCTCTAAGCCCGATATGTATAAATTTGGTGTCTCATAAATTATAGACATTCCTAATTTCTTCCTGAGTTTTGCTGACTTCATTATACTGACTCTAATCCCTAACATTTTAAAATCTATGTTTGCAATTTTTGCCATTGTTGCTAAGGTCTGAATTTGAAGTATTCTATTTAAAATTTTCAAATGCAGAAATAAACTTAAATCGAATGTATTATTTACTGTAGGTCAAGTGTTTACCCCTGATTTATTTATTTGGGACAGGATCACATAATGTACAATGATAAACAGGTAAATTTCACTATAAACAACTATAGCTGGTAGGCAATAAAATTAACACAACCAGTAAAAAGTCCCAAACATTTATAAAGATGCTCATTGTTTCTCTTTATCATACATTGTATTTAGGCTGAAAGTTATTATTTGCAAATTGCCTGCTTTCAAAGAGAGACACTCAACAAAAATCTATTGAACATCTAGGTGAAGTAAAGCCTCCTTTTCTAAATGAATTTATACAGTATTGATAATAATAAAAAACTATGTTAAATAGATCTGTATAAAATACCACAGGATTTAATGTGTCCCCTATATGTCAGTTTGACATACTGTGGTGACTTTCGAGTTGCTGTGATCCTGGAAACTATTCCACTAGTATTTTAAATAAAAACCGGATCACCTAGAGTGAACAGGTTTCAGCTGAGGTTCCATATTAAGAGTAAGAAGAAGGAGAGGTAGAATACTTCTGAATGTTTCCCCACTGAAAATCTTAGGAATAGCAGTGGAACACTGTTAGATATCTCCAGAATATTGAATATTCAAACATTATGAATAGCATCAGAATGTATTCAGTTGTAGTTCCCAAAGATGAATACTTCAGTTTGCAAGGCATTTATAATATTAATGGGGAAGAGTTATCTCCTCATAAGTGACCTGACTATGATAATGTGGATGGAATAAAGTAAATAGACCTTCATTTGCTGATGGAGCACAACACAAAATGAGGAGAAACACCTATAAATATTCTTTAAGAATCAGAACATTGGCTATACAAACTATAAATCTAGAAAAAAAAATTGTCAAAAATTAAATGGAATACATACAGATAGATACTGTAGGTATTGAGTGAGCTGAAATGGACTGCTATTCACCATTTTGAATCTGACAATCATGTTTAATATGCCAGGAATGACATATTTAAGAGGAATGGTGTAGCATTCATCATCAAAACGAACTTTCAAGATCTGTCTTGAAGTATGATACTGTTTGTGATAGAATAAAATCCATACACTTACAAGGAAGACCAATTAATATCACTATTTTTCTAATTTATGTACAAACCACTAAAGCAAATGATAAAGAAATCGAAGAATTCTATCAACTTCTTCAGTCTGGATTTGATAAAACATGCAAGCAAGATATACTTATAACTACTGATGATTGGAATGAAAAGGTTGGAAACAAACAAAAAGGATCAGTAGTTGGAAAATATTGCCTTGTTGATACAAACAAAACTGGGGATTGCATGATAGAATTTTGCAAGATCAGTAATTTCTTCATTGCAAATACCATTTTGAAACAACATAAAAGGCTAGAGTTCACCAGATGGAATACATAGTATTCAAATTGTCTACATCTGTGGAAAGTTGTTCTTGTTGTTAGGTGCCATCCAGTCGGTACTGTTCAGCTCTTGGACCTCCTCATTTCTTCCATTTGCTTTAGCATCTCTATGCTGGAGAGCAAGTTTCAGTGTCTCTTCTGACATCTATTTTGACCTTTTCTTTCTTTCTTGTTTTCTTAATGACTTTTTGCTTTCTTCATTTATGATGTTCTTGGTGTCTTCACACAACTCTCTGGTCTTCGGTTTCTAGTGTTTAATGTATCAAATCTGTTCTGAATTCAGGTTGGATATATGCAAGGTCATATATTGACTCTCATCGACTTGTTTTCATTTTTTTCAGCTTCAGTTTGAATTTGCATATGCGTAATTGATGGTCTTTTCCACAGTCTGCCCCTGGCCTTGTTTTCACTGATGATATGGAGCTTTTCCATTTCTCTTTCCACAGATGTAGTCAATTTGATTTCTATGTATTCCATCTGGTGAGGTCCATGTGTATAGTTGTCTCTTATGCTGTCTAAAAACGGTATTTGAAATGAACAAATCATTGGTTTTACAGAATTCTATCATGTGATCTCCAGCATCATTTCTATCACCAAGGTCATATTTTCCAACTACTGATACCTTCTCTTTGCTCCCAACCTTTGCATTCCAATCATCAGTAATGATCAATACATCTTGATTGCATGTTTGATCAATTTCAAATTGAAGAAGCTGGTAGAATTCTATTTCATCCTCACTGGCTTCAGTGGTTGGTGCATAAATTTGAATAATAGTGGTATTAACTGGGCTTCCCTGTAGTCTCATGGATATTATCCTATCACAGACATCATTGTACCTCATGACTGATCTGAGTATGTTCTTTTTGACAATGAATGCAACACGATTCCTCTTTAATTTCCGACATAGTAAATCATATGGTTGTCAGATTCAATATGGCCAATACCAGTCCATTTCAGCTCACTAATACCTAAGATATCTTTGTTTATGTGTTCCATTTCATTTTTGACGGCTTCCAATTTTTTCAGATTCATACTTTGTACATTCCATGTTCTGATTTTCAATGGATGTTTACAGCTATTTCTCTTTATTTTGAGTTGTGTCCCATCAACAAATGAAGGTCCCACCAGCTTTAATCCATTTGCGTCATCACGGTCAACTCTATTTTGAGGAGGCAGCTCTTCCCCAGTCACATTTTGAGTGCCTTCCAACCTGAGGGTCTCATTTTCCAGCACTATATCTGACAGTGTTTCTCTGTGATTCATAAGGTTTTCAGTGACTAAATATTCAGCAATATCATTAATATCACACACAAGAAAAATTTTACTGAGGATTATTAAAAAACAAATTCAAAAGTACATTGAACTGCCAGAAATTCAAGCTGAAATCAGAAGAGGACATGGAATAAGGGATATCATTGCTAACCTCAGATGGACCTTGGCTGAAAGCAAAGAAAACTTGTGCTCTATTTAGCATACAAAGACTTTCCATTGTGTGGATCATGACAAATGTGTATAACATTTCAGAGAATGGAAATTCCATTAACACTTCATTGTGCTACTGAGGAACCTTTACATAGACCAAGAGGCAGTCATTCAAGCAGAACAAAGATATGCTGAATGGTTTAAAATCAGGAAAGGTTTGTTCCAGGATTGTATTCATTCACCATAATTATTCAATCTGTATGCTGAGCAAATAATCTGAGAATCTGGATTATATGAAGAAGAATGTGGCATCAGGATTGAAGAATGACTCATTAGCAGCAGTTTAATGTGCTGGACAGCAAAGTCAGTTTTAACTGCAAGGTTGGCAGTTCAAGATTGAACTGCCTTGAAAACCTCATGCAAGGTCACTGTGGGTTGGAACCCATTCAAAGGTATTTAACAACAACAATAATGATATACAAATAATACAATCTTGCTTGCTGGGAGCACGGGGAATTTAAAATACTCACTAAAGAAGATCAAAGACCACAGCCTTCAGTATGGATTGCACCTGAATGTAAAGAAAACAAAAGTACTTATAACTGGACTGATAAATAACATCATTATAAATGGAGAAAAGATTGAAATTGTCAAAGACTTCGTTTTGCTTGGATCTATTCATCAAAACTCATGGCAGTAGTAGCCAAGAAATTAAATGATGTGTTGCATTAAGTAAATCTGTTGCATAAAACTTCTTTAAGTGTTCAAGAGCTAAGATATCAATTTGAGGACTTAGGTGTGCCTGACCCAATACATAGTATTTTCATTCACCTCATATGCAAGTGAAAGTTGGACAATGAATAAGGAAGATCATATAAGAATTGATGCATTTGTTATCTACCTAAAATAAGGGGGTGATAAAGGCATGAAGTGGTTGGCTTACAATTTTTCAAGAGGGAATTTAGTTTAAGAGCATGTGGGGGAAGACAGAGTCCCCACTGAATAGTTTTCATCTTGTCTAGATGGTGAAAAGAGATAGAGATAAGATTCTCATGATTCAATAGAGAGTAATTGTTATCATGGACTAATTGCGACTGTCACTACTATAAAGGTAGAAGCTTTGTAACAAAAATGGGAGAGTAGTTAATCTTGCAGTCCAAGAACAGAAGCCCCTCAAGGGAAAAGAGCACAAGAAGAATGTGGGACCCTATCCAGAGAAACAGCAAGACCAGAGATGGAGGCAGAGATGAGGACATGGAGAAAGGAGCAGCTGAGGACTCTAGACTCTAGGAGAGAGCGCTGGCAGCCTGGAGTCAGGTTTGCAGAATGTGCCCTTTGGTTGTTAAAAGTATTATATATTCCTGAGTGTTTTTGTGTACATTCCCCTCTCCCTACCCCCAGGAAAAAAACAAAAATAAAAAACAGAGCGAATGAAAGCAAATACTATTGAATGATGATGAATGGAGGAGATTGTAATCATTGCAATGAAACGATGGTGATGGTGTAAAGCTGAGGTGCTCCCATGTAAACTATCACTCAGTTCACAATAAAAAAAGAAAAAAGAAAGAAAAATAATTGATGCATTGGAATTATGGTGTTGGAGAAAAATACTGAAAGTTCCATGGACTACGAGCAAACACCTGTATTGGAACAAGTAAAACCAGAATGCTCCTTAGATGTCAAGGTGATGAGACTTGGTCTATCATATAATTCAGACATGTTATGAGGAGGGAGCAGTCCCTGGAGAAGGATATCATGCTTTGTAAAGCTTAAGGTCAGTGAAAGAGTTGAAGACCCCCCAAGGAGATGGATTGACACAGTGGCAGCAGTAATGAGTTCAAACATAACAATTGTGAGGATGGCACAGGACTGGGTAGGGTTTTGTTCTGATATGCAAAGGGTCACTATGAGTAGGAAGCAACTGAACAGCACCTAACAACATATACCACATATAATCCTGAGTGGGTACAAACGGTAAAGGTGCTCAGCTGCTTACTGAAATGTTGTATAGTTCAAGTTGACCCTGAGGTACCTCAGAAGAAATGCCTGACAATATGTTTCTGAAAAAATCAGCCACTGAATGTTTTATGGAGCACATTTCTACTCTGACACATAGAATTACCATGAGTAGGAACCAGCTTCATGGCAACCAGTGTTTTATATTGCAGAATACTTTTATATACATGTAGAAAACATTACTGACCACCTAGGTTTCCCTTCTATATTATCTGCTAAAAGAGTCTTGGTGGCACAGTTGTTAAACCTTAGCTGCTATCTGAAAGGTCAGCAGTTTGAATGCACAAGCAACTCCATGGGATAAAGACATAGAAGACTGCTTCCATAAAGATTGCTTTCCAAGGACTTCAAGGGTCGAGAAGTTCTGGTGTGACACTATATGATAAGCACTCGACAGCTAACCATAAGGTCAACATTTCAATGGTTCAAGTCTACCAGTCACTCCTCAGAAATCCTATACAGGGTCTCTGTGAGTCAGAGCCAACAGTACAGCGCTTCACAATAACAACATAAAAACACTCACTATGAGACCAAATTGACCGGATGATGACTTGTTTTGTTTTAATCTTGTAGAACTTGTATGGTTTTGTGTCTTACACTAAGGTCTGTGATATCTTCATTGAATTGCTGTGAAAGGTGCACAATCTGTGCCTATATTTATTAATCTATTTTTGCATGTGGATATCCCCTCACATCTCTGAACTGTTCTGCAGCTGGGTTATAAATTGCTGTGCTGACAACATCCTTCTCAAACAGCCAATTCTGTCTCTCTTCTTTCTGCTTTTTTTGCCTGAAGAATTTTGCCCATGCTTGTCTGGTTGCTTAACACAGAAGTGCTGAATATGTAATACCCCTAGGAACAATCACTAATAAAACAGGAGAGAAGTTGGTGGATTCATCTCTCACAAACAAACAGACAACGAAGCAAAACTCTGCTGCCTCAAACTGACTGAGACTGATTCTGACGCTATAGAATAGAGGAGTACTGCTTCATAAGGCTTCCAAGGCTGTAATCTTTCTGGCAATAGATTGCCCTGTCGTCCTACTGTAGAGTGCTTGAAAGGTTTAAATCGCGGGCCTCTCAGTAAGTAGCTGAGCATTTAACCACTGAGTCAGCGGGCTTCATAAATCTTTCAAGTTGTTGTTGTTATGTGCCACTGAATCGGTTTTGATTCATAATAACCCTGTACAGGGTCTCCGGGATGCCTGGTATGGCACTGTAGAATCACCATTGAATGGCGAACCAGAAGGTCGGTAGTTCAAACCCACCAGCTTCTCCTTGGAAACCCTGTACAGGGTCAAAGCGACTCGACAGCTCTTAATAAAAACAACAACAATAGTGTTTCCAAAGCATGACTGGTGGGTTTGAACCGCCAACTTTGTGGTTCGTAGTCCAGTGCTTATCCTCCAGTGTCACGCCAAAACTCCTAAAAGTCTCATTGTTGTTGTTGTTATGTGCCCTGCACTCCGTTCCGACTCATAGCGACCCTGTACAGGGTTTCCGAGGCTGCAAATCTTTACGGGAGCAGAAAGCCTCATCTTTCTCCAGCTGAACAGCTGGTAGTTTTGAACTGCTGACCCTGAGGTTAGCAGCTCGATTCGTAACCACTACGCTACCAGAACTCCTTTAAATTTTTCTTAGGACCACTGTTATTCTACAGAGTTGTTCAATGACTCCCAGGGATTGATTTACAAGTGCCCAACACATTAATGAATATTTTCTGATTTTTCTCCTTTTCTTGTCACACTTTTCCCATTTTCTTACTGTGCTGCCCATATTATTCCCCAATAAATGTAATATACCTAAGTTCTTGTTTCAGGGTGAACCTTTGATGAAATAAAAACTTATTAAATGTATTAGCTTGTGTATTGTAATGGAATACTCACAATAGGCTTTGTAAGTCAATACTAATATAATTTTATGGTAGAATACTGCGATTAATAGAAAGTGTAAGTGATTTGCTCAAGGGCCCAGTTATTAAGTGGAAGAATCTAAATTCAGTATTGATCTGTCTGACTTCCAAGCTTATGCTCCAACACTATGTTTTACATAAGTAAATCTAGTTATGATTATATCTAACCTGGTATAGAGAACGAATGGTACCATTCTACAGTCTTTAATAAAATAATGGATCTATCTAGACAATAGTCATCAAGAGTTCCAAAAACCACACACACACACATACAAGATAAAACTTCCTAATAGAGGTACAGAACACATCTAGAATGCACTCTAACCAGAAAAATCAAACCTAAACCTTTCTATCTAGCTGACAAATTACAGAGCATTCAGGGGGTAGGAAAAAACCTGTTAAAGAACTTCACAGTCACTTAGGAATACCTAACTGTGGAAATCTTTATAGGAAACATAAATAGAACCCATCTTGTTCAAAAAATTAACTATTGAGTGGAGGAGGGAGAAAAAATCGAAAGGGACCTTACAGAATTTTGAAGAGATTAAAAAGAATTATAATAATTCTATATATAATTATATATAGTAATACTGCCAATTATAACATCCAGATCTCATTTGAATCTGACTTGGTAATTAGATTATTTTTTAAAATTAAGTAATTAGGATAATTAATGACTGGATAATTGATGATATTAATAGATTATTTTATTACATTTATATATGCTATTGGAATTTTAGTTACTAATTTGCAAGGAACTTTAAAAAAAAATCCATGTGAGTACATTCTGAAATATTTATAGTTATGTGGATTTATGATTTGGGATTTGCTTTTAAATAACCTGAGGCTGGCAGGGCAGTGTGTGAGGATATAGATAAAACAAGAATATCTATGAGTTGATAATCATTAATCATTAGAGTTATGAGTTCATGAGGTTCAATACCCTTTTATCTGTAATTTATATATGTTTGAAATAAATTTTCCATATTAAAAAAAGAAAAGTAACTGTTGGTAAGAAATAGTGTTTTGAAACAGTAAATTATTCCACCTATTTTAATGGCTAAAAGCACTTTCTCTTATCAACTCTAGCATATTTTTCTTAATAGCTAGCATACTATAAATTGTATTAATTTGAACATCATCATATTAAAAGCTTTGCCTCTAAATTAGACTCTTAGCTCTGCTACTATCTGCATGGAGCCTTGGACAAAGTGTCTAGGTATATAAAAACACATTAAGGATGGTGGTAGTGGTGATTGTGTGACACCCAGTTGGTTCTGACTCATGGATAGCCTTTCAGTTCAAACAAACCTAGTAGTCCAGTGCTTAACTACAGCCTACCCTCTAGTTCAAAGTGACCTTGAAGTCCAGTGCTTCTGTACTTTATACAGAATCCATGGGAGGTGCAGATGGTTAAGGAGCTCAGTTGCTAAAGGAATGATCTGAGATACCTCAGAAGAAAGAAATGGGAATGTGCTTCAGAAAAATCAGCCTTTGAATACCCTAAGGAACATAGTTATACTTTGATACACATGGGGGACATTAGAAAATGTCCACTGTTTTTGTTTTTGTTATGTTTTCTCAACTTCATAGCCTTTTGATGAGCTTGAAACATGGCGGTGAATGCCAAGCACTGGTTATATGTAATACGAATAGCATAACAACAGTATAATTTTATGTATTGAGATTTCTCAAGTGCAGTAGTTTACATCAAGTAATCTAAACTTGGAGGAGAGGTTTAGACAAAAGGGCTAATGCACCATGGTGCACATTGGCCAGGGCCAGAAAGTACAGATGGTAATGGCACAGCCCATTAACCTTATCTTTAGATACTTGGAAAATAGATGCCGGATTCAAATTTGGCAGTATGAGCAACTGTATATTCAGACAGAGGCCTGTATGATAGGTTTTGATGAGTATATGAACCTTGTATTAGATGATGCAGAAGAGATTCACTCTAAAACACAGTCAAGAAAACAACTGGGTCAGATCATGCTAAAAGTGTATGGAATACTGGTGTGGCTCTGTAGGATAAAACACTGGATTGCAAGGTCGGCAGTTCAAACCTACCAGTCACTCCTTGGAAATCCTACACAGGGTCACTATCAATCGGAACCAACTTGACAGCATTTAACAACAACAGCAGCAGCAACAAAGTGTATCTAGCTAGAAATGATCAGTGAAGTGTGAAGTTGTTGAGGGCAACAATTTTATCCCCCACCCCACCCCACCCCCATTTTTAGGTGCCCTATATTAATGACTATTATTCTAAAGAAGGTTAATATTGGTTTCATTAATCTTATGTTATTATCAGATCACAATAAATGCTGTAAGGCTGTTTTTATAAAAAGACAAAAAAGAAGGAAAAGAAAGGATACTTGTGGTTACTAAGTGCATATAGTGGGTAAGCGCACACACTTAGTGGTCAGGCTATCCAGTATAATCTTAACTAGTATCCTAGAACAAGAAGGAGTCCTGGTGTTGCAGTGGTTTAGTGCTCAGCAGCTAACCTAGAGGTTATTGGTTTGAGCTCAACAGTCTACAACTGGAAGCTACCAACTGCTATTCATGAAAAAGATGTGACAATCTGATGCATTTACAGCATTGGAAACCAGACAAGCATTTCTACTCTGTCCAATTGGGTTGCTGTGAGTCAGGAACAATCCAACAGCAACAGATTTTGAATTAGACATAGGGGAATGTTATCCATCAGTTAGTAGAAGAGAAAATGAGTCTGAAAGACATCACAGAATTCTGTGCTCTGAAATAATAGAGATTTGATTTTTTAATACTCAGTGGTAATCAAGCTCAGTACAAACTGAATCCCACTGACTACTGCCTAAGAAGTTGAGGAGACATTCATATGCTCATTTATATACAGAGAGAAGTTACTAAATCAGGAGACATAAATGCCTAGTTGATACAATGAAAGTATTTTTTTGCTAGATCCCTTCTAATGTAATCTTTATGCTTAGCTGAATGGTAAGCAGGAAATAATATAAATATGACTTCATTATCTACACAATAGCCAAATCTTGAGTGTTTTTTGTTGCTTCTAAGTGGATTCTGACTCAAAGTTGACCTAAAGCACAGAGTCCAACCCATAGGGTTTACAAGCCTTGAAATCTTTATGGAAATCAACGGTCACTTCTTTCTCCTTAGATCAGCTGGCGGGGTGGAATCATTAACCTTTCAGATAGCAACTGTGCCTTAACCATTCTACCCATTGTGCCACCCTGACTTCTTCTCTTGAGAGACATTGTTAAGAGCCATCCAGTTGATCACGACTCATAGTGATCCTGTATAGGGTTTCTGAGGAGTGGCTGGTAGGTTTGAACCACCAAACTTACATTTGTTAGTTCAGTACTTATCCTACAATGCTACAGCAGGAGTCTTGAAAGAAAGAGATAGAGTGATAGAATATTTCAGAACATCATGCTGCAAACATTAACAACTCCTTGACTAAAACCCCTGTAATAATGAGTTGGAATTGACATGGAGACACACCTTTTCTAAAATATTTCTTCTTCCATCTAGCTCCTTGTTGTTGCATGAAGAAATGTTTTATAAAAGCTATATCTTCACTTCAAACAGTCCCCTTGCAGGACCCAAATACTCCCTTATGGTTCAATCCTTCTTTCACCAGATACATGAGTAAATCCAGACAAGTTACTTGAAATTTTGTAGTCTTGTTATGTTCTCATCACTGTCAGGGCAGAATTCAGATTTCAATTACTTTTGTGCTGCTCATTGTACAGTATACCCTGCAGGGAGTAACCTATTGCTCCATTTTCAATAGCTGAGATATTTGAAGTTCCAGGGTGGTGCAAACAGTTGCTTGCACTTGACTGCTAATTGAAAGGAAAGGTTGAAGGTTCAAGTTCATAAAGCGATAACTCAGAAGAAAGACCTGGAGATCTACTTCTGAAAAACCAGCCATTAAAAATCCTATGGCATCCAAATCTACTCTGACACACATGGAGTCACACTGTAAGTCAGAGCTGAACCAATGGTAACTAGTTGGCTTAAGGACCATTTTCTAGCTGCAGATTGCATTATTCCTATTTTAAGGCTCAGATAACTGACTTTATGAACATACTAAGTATAATGAGTGTGAAAATCCTGATTCAAAAGGTCTTATTCCAAAATCCACCAAAAAACAAACCAGCATGGTATGTATGGCACTAAGTAAAAATATACCTTATAGCAAACACATAGTCATGATGACAAAGACATAGATGTGTGTACCTTAAAAATGGGAAGTAGTTTTAAGACGGCAGTCTTATTTAATGATAATAAATCTTGTCATGATACAGTGTCAAATAGTCAGCTATATGATTTTCTGAGAGGTTGACCACTTTAGCTCTAAAATTACATTTTGCTAGTTGAATGCTTAAATCATATAAAGAATAATTACTGGATCTTAGAGTTGAGATTTTGCTGACTGATTTAGAGTTTTCTCTTCTTAGAGGATTGTTGTTCTTGTTGTTGTTATGTGCCATGGAGTCGGTTCTGACTCATAGCGACCCTGTACAGGGTTTCCGAGGCTGTAAATCTTTACGGGAGCAGAAAGCCTCATCTTTCTCCCACTGAACAGCTGGTAGTCGAACTGCTGACCTTGCGGTTCGCAGGCTGATTCATAACCACTACGCTACCAGAGCTCTTCTTATTCAACCACATTAGCCTTATTAATATTAGTTCTTGTTGTTAAATGCCATTAAGTCAGTTTCCAAGAAGCAACTGATGGATTTGAACCACGAACCTGTGCTTAGCAGCCTAGTGCATATCCCACAGCTCTACACTAGAACTCCTTTCAAAGATTGGTGGTGGTACTGGTGTTTTTGTGCCGTGGAGTTGGCTCCAACTCATAGCAACTCTGTAAAAGGATTTCCAAGGGGGGGTACATTTTATGGGCCCAGAAAGCCTCCTCTTTCTCCCATGGGGTGCATGGTGGATTCCAATTGCTGACCTTGTGGTTAAGCAGTACAAAGCATAACCCACTAAGCTACCAGGGTTCCTTTGACAAAGATTATTGTTGTTGTTGTTAAGTGCTGTCAAGTCCATCGAGGTTCATAGTGACTCTGTATTGGGTTTGCAAGAAGTGAATGGTGGGTTTGAACTGCTAACCTTGTGATTGGCAGTCTAATGTTTATCCTACAGTACCAAATGATGGAGAAGTTATTTGATAGAGCTCAGAGTAAACATCGTATTTGATGACTGAACTGTATCAGTACTTCAGCTCTGTTGCTAAAGGCTGATCATTAATATCCTTTTACCTGTACAATTTGCTAGATTACAAGGTAATTTATACCTGTACTCTCCTTTCTCTTTTAACTGTGTTCTCTGTGCCATAAAGAGCCATAAAGAGAAATGAAGTTTTGATACATACTATTACATAGATGAGCCTTGAAAATATTATACAAAGTGAAAACAATTCATAACTTAAGAAACTGCTGTTTTGCACTTAGAAGATAATGAAAATAAAATCTCACTATTTTTCCCCACTTAACACCTTGAAATCTAATCATGAACCTCATTATAAAAAGCCTCCTTGTAAGTGGGGAGTGGTTCAAAGGGTAATTCTCATTTCCCTGTTTACTCCAACTACCTAGTACAACAGTATTCAAACATTTTGTTTTCTGTTTTATAAGTATGGGGATTTAATCCAGGAGAAATTAAATTTAAAGTCAATTTTATTTTTATTATTTAGTTTAAAATGAAAATGATAAGTCCATTGCCAAATAACAAAAAGAGTATATTTTATGGAAATAACCTTTAAAAAAGTAGTGTAAGGAGTAAGCACTGTTATTTTTGACATCGTTTGAGCAGGTGTTTTAGTTTAAGAGGCTAATTTCTCATTACTGCTTCTGTATTCAGTATACTATTCTATGTTGTTTTGTTTGAAGTAGATGAGTACGGTTAGAGATCCACATACACAGGTAGGACAAGGAAAGAATACTTTAATAGCCATTTTAGGTAATAGTGACTATTCTTCAATATTACACCAAATATAAAGGACAAGACATTGAAGTTGTCAAAAACTTCATCTTGTTTGGATCCACAATCAATACTCATGGAAGCAGCAGTCAAGAAATCAAACAGCATATTGCATTAGGTAAATATGCTTCAAAAGACCTCTTTAGAGCGTTCAAGAGCAAAGATGTGTCTTAGACAAGCAATGTTTACCTGACCTAAGAGATAGTATTTTTAAGCACCTAATATTCATGTGAATGTTGGACAATGAATAAAGAAGATTGTAGAGGAATTAATGCATTTAAGTTACGGTGTTAGCTAAGAGGATCACACAAACCTATCTAGGAAGAAGTCAGTGAGAATACTCCTTAGAAGTGAGGATGGTGAGACTTCATGCCTCATACTTTGGACATGTCAAAAGGAACCAGCCCCTGGAGAAGGACATTGTACTGGCTAAAAAAGGATATCAACACATCAAACTTTACAAGCTTTTTCCTAAGTTCAGTGGTCCTATAGGATCAGCACTGGACTACAAACCATTAGGTCAGCAGTTCAAACCTACCAGCTGCTCCTTGGAAACCCTATATAGGGTTGCTATGAATCAGAAACCGACTAGATGATGACACTTAACAACAACAATAGTTGAAATCTGGACTATGAAATCAAATAAATGTTTTATAAAAGTATTTTTCAATTTTGCATTTTTAATGCATCATTGATCCATGAGTAATTTTACCAGATCATAAATGAGTCTTCTAGAAATTATTGGTTTTGAGAATGATGCATGGTTACCATATGCACAACAGAATGCAACACTGCCAAGTCCTGTGCCATCTTCACAATTGTTGTTTATGGATGAGTCCCACTGTTACTGTCACTATGTAAATCCATCTCAGTGGGTATATTCCTCTTTTTCAATGACCCTCCACTTCATCAAGCACGACACCCTTCCCCAGGGATTGAGTCCTTCTGACAACATTTCCAAAGTATAAGAGATAAAGTCTATAGTTTAGATAAAGTATAATATGTTTTATTCATATATCACCACACTCTCATCAACATTGTCTTTAAATATTGGATAATTGTAGAGATAGAGAGTAGATACTAAATATCCAAAATTCTAATATTTGTTAAAAGTCTAAATGTTATCATTGGCAACAAATACTATCCAATTACAACTTCTCCCCCTTATTAACTATCTTATTCCCCAACATTTCACATTTATGACAATAGTAAAACATCTGCTATTGGACTACTTTGTACATTTATGATGTAAGCATGGTAGCAACGCATCTGGTAGTAGCAGACAGTGAAGTTATCACTGACTGTTATGGTCAAGATTATGTGTCAGCTTGGCTGGGTCATGGTTCTTAGTGGCCTGGCAGTTGTGTAATGATGTAACTGGCAGCTATCTAAAGGTAACTTTAGCAGTTATGTAATGATGTGATTTGGTACTTATGTAATAGTAATTTGGAAGT
>NW_006408613.1:8275003-8275839 GCF_000296735.1 Chrysochloris asiatica | reverse complement strand
GTTCTGAGTCTGTAATCTTTATGGGAGCAGAAGGCCTGATCTTTCTCCCACGGAACTACGGGTTGTTTTGAACTGCTGACCATGAGATTAGCAAGTTGTGTAATGATGTAACTGGCAACTATCTAAAGGTAACTTTAGCAGTTATGTAATGATGTGATTTGGTACTTATGTAATAGTAATTTGGAAGTTAAGTAATGATGTACACATTCTCCATTATTTTATCTGATATGGTCTTTGCAACCTAATCAGGTTGATAAGTGAGTATTGGATGTAATTTTTTAAGTAATGACATCTCACTTCATTTTGAATAAATATTACCAAATGTTCAATTGTGAAGATGATAGCAGGATTTCAAGATGGCCCTCAATGATCCATGCCCTTGTATGATGCTTTTCCACTGGAGTGTAGGGTTGGCCTATGAATATAATGGGGACATTGATACAGTGATTAGGTTTTGTTATATAGCACAGTTTAAGAAAAAAGAGAAATTGTCCTTAATGGGTCTGACCTAATCAGATGACTACATTAAAGGCACAGTGTTCTTTGTGGGAAAGAGATTCAGATAGTGGTAAAGATTCAACATGAGGAAGAATCTCCATTGCTTTGAAGACACACGGCACAGAATGGTAAATGACCTCCAGAGGCTAAATACAATCCCTTAGTAAAAAAAAACAGCAATATGGTAGGAATCTCAGGAACTGAATTCTCCCAACAACTTGAATAAACTTTTCCCAGGGCTTCCAGATAAGGAACCAGCTTGGCTGACACCTGGTCAGAGAACCCTGTTGATCTGCTCCTGGATGTCTGCT
Source organism: Chrysochloris asiatica (assembly GCF_000296735.1). Classification (NCBI taxonomy): domain Eukaryota; kingdom Metazoa; phylum Chordata; class Mammalia; order Afrosoricida; family Chrysochloridae; genus Chrysochloris; species Chrysochloris asiatica. Next base: position 8,275,030 of record NW_006408613.1, on the reverse strand, counting down.
GTGCAGAGCTATGAGATAATAAGCTAA
>NW_006408613.1:8258146-8273898 GCF_000296735.1 Chrysochloris asiatica | reverse complement strand
CTGCTAGAGCAGTTCTGAAATCAAAGAATGGCACAAGTTTTTCCTCAATACAAGAACCTTACTTTGCTTGGCAACAGAATTCTTGAAAACTACTTCCCATCTCATCAAGCAGAATATTTAATTGGCATGCACTCAAGGGTTGAAATTTAATAGCATTAATCATTTTTATTGTTTCATCCTTGGCATTCCTAAATGAACTTAAGTTTCAATTAAGAATATTGTGTCCACTGGTATGGTTTGTCTTGACTGAGGCACTAGTGGTTTTCCATACCATTGCTTTTTCACACAGTGAAACTATAAAATAATATCTCAGTGGTGGTGGTGGTGGTTATGTTCCCTGGAGTCAGTTCCAACTCATAGCAACCCTGTATTCGGGTTCTGAGTCTGTAATCTTTATGGGAGCAGAAGGCCTGATCTTTCTCCCACGGAACTACGGGTTGTTTTGAACTGCTGACCATGAGATTAGCAAGCAACATGTAATCTTTATGCTAGTATTACCAAAAAGTTTCGATCAAGCAGACCCTCTGAAAGAACCTTGAGGATGCTTAGACATCTGCACCACTCTTTAAGAATCACCATTCTTTAAGCTGTATTCTCTTGCTTTTAAATGGCATCTATCTGCTGACAAAAGGAGCCCTGGTAGTGTAGTGGATTATGAACTGAGATGCTAACCAAAATGTCAGTAGTTCAAGTCTACCAGTTACGCTGAGGGAGAACGTTAAGGCTTTCTGCTCCTGTAGAGTTTGACAGCCTTGGAAACCCTATACAGGGTCGCTTTAACTCTGAATCAACTTGCTGACACCAACCACCACCAACACCATATACTGACAACTCCCCAGTTCATATCTCAAACCCAGACTTATTTCCTGCTCCAGCCTCTTGAAACCTGCATGAGACTGTTATGCTAACTGTATATCTAACATAACAAACTCTGAATCCAAAACCTAGTCAAAATTCCCCTACTCAAACACATTCTGTCCTCTACATCTTAATATCTACCAAAATTTCAGAACAAATACCAGAGTTTAAAATACTGTATTTTCCATAATTGTTTAATTAGAAAATCTAAATGAAAAAACAAAACAACTGCAGTTCATAACTCAGAAAAGTTAATCCAGAGAAATTTACAGAAAAGTGAATGTAAAGTACATGTTTCATACTTTTACTAATAGGGACTTGGTGTAGTATGGTCCTTTATAAATGGAGTTAATAATGTCATATTTTGGTAATATTGGCAAGATGTAAGAAAATGTATCGATTTATTTATAGAAAATTAAATATTAGAGAGTATATGTTTTTGTTGTTGTTTTTTAAGTTTTTTTTTTATTGTGCATTGAGTGAAAGTTTACAGGGCATGTCTTCCATTTTACATTCAACAAATCATGCACCTTGTTTCATTACAATGATTATAATCCCCTCCATGTACCATTAGTTAACAGTGTTTCACTTTAGCTCTTTTTTTTTAAAAAACACTCAGGCTTATAAAATAATTACACCACCAAAGGGCACATTCTGCAAGCCTGCTTCCTGGCTGACAGCTCTCAGTTCCTCTCTTTCCATGAATCTAGAGTCCTCAGCTGCTTCCCTTCTCCACATCCCCATCTCTGCCTCCATTTCTGGTGTTGCTGCTTCTCTGGATAAGTTCTCACATTCTGCTTGTGCTCTTTTCCATTGATGGTCCTAGAGTCCTTTGTTTCTGGACTGCAAGATTAACCATTCCCGTTTTTGTTACAATACTTCTACCTTTACAATTGTGACAGTCACAGTTAGGATAACAATTACTATTGAATCATAAAAATTGTATCCCCATCTCTTTTAACCATACCCATCTAAACAAGATGAAAACTATTCAGTGGGAGCTCTTTCTTCCCCCACACACTCTTAGACTAAACTCCTCCTTGAAACCCTGTAAACCATCACTTTGTGCCTTTATTGCCCATCATTTTAGGTAGTCAGTGTCTAAGTTGCCTGTCCCTAGCTACCCTGTGTACAGAGGGGGTAGCATTGATACCTGATGTAAAGACTCCTTCCCTCTCTGTTGGTATTTAGAGTTACTACTTCCATGAGTATAAGTCAAGTTCATCAAATTGTAGCAATTTACATTGTTTCCTTTATCAAAAAATGTTATTTTTTTTCTTCCTCTAGTCAACTTCTGATTATTGTGCCACTGAGGCTAGATCAAATGGGTACTATCTGCAACTTTGTGTGTTCTTGTGCGACTCCTGTCACTTCATATCAGCTGGATGTTTCACTTCCAGCTCTAGACCTCTGTGGCTATGTCCTTGTCCATAAGCTCAGGTGTCCATAGGTCACACCATATGTTGGACCAATCAGCCCTTCCTCTTCTGTCTCTCATCTGCAGGTCAACAAGAGTCTGTGGAACATGGTTCAACTCAGCCCATTTCTTCATTGCTGGCTTCCCCCCTCTTCCATTCACCAGTAGACCAACATGGGCACCAGCAAGCTTACATGCCTGCTCATGTGTTCCCTTTGAGTTTCACTCTAAGAGGAGGGGTTTGTCCTGAAGGAACTTGATTGTTTGCCTTGATAGCTTCCTGGAGAACACTTGTTTATTTTTGTACTAGCCAGTCATACTGTCATTTTTGTTTTGGGTTTCTCCTGATGATATTTCTTTGAAGATGTATCTTCTGTCACTCTAGTTGTTCCAGGCTGGTCGGCTTGTCCTTTCTAGTGGGAATGTCCCACCTCAGAAGGTTCTGGTTAGAGCTCAGGATTACACCTAAGTTCGTATATACTGCACAGGCTCCACAGAAGGCCTGTTTCACTGGCATGTTCTAGAACCCCTTTTAGGTATTCCAACCAGTTATAGGCTGAAGATGGGCTTAAACGCTTTCTGTAATCATGTTTCCCGACATTCCTTTCTATCAAACACAAGTGTCATTTTACAAGGGAAACCAATAGTCATAAGACAGTCAAGCATCTTAGTATTATTTCCACTCTTTAAACCTGTATCACAGAGCCCTGCTGTTCCAAGGTTGAGCATGCATAACTATTTACCTCTGTCCCATTTAGCCCATGCAAACTTGTCTCAGTGTTCCCCTATCTACCTTGCTCTACCAACCCCATCCCTGAGAGTATATTCTCTTGATAAGAGTATGATTTCAGCTTTTTTTAAGGTTGGGAAAATACTCTCTTAGTTTTGAACAAGATTATGCTTTATCAACATGTTTAATCAACTTATGTATTAGTACTATTAAATTAGTTTAAACTGTATTTAACTTTTACAGAAGTTCAATGTGTTGGCTGCGTAGGATAAGCACTGGACTGCTAACCACAAGGTAATCAGTTAGAGCTCACTAGCAGCTCCACAGGAGAAAGATGAGGCTTTCTGCTCCTGCAAAGATGTAAAGCCTCAGAAACCCTATGTAGGGTCTTTATGATCAAAACCAACTTCATGACACTGAACAACCACAAATGCTATTATATATAATATTTTTTAGTATTTCAATGTGTGCCTACCAAATTTGAACATATCTTCATTCTCATCCTTTATGACTGTTTGCTTAAGGTTTTAACAAACTCCAACCTAACACCATACACTAACTTTATTTCCTTGATATTGAATTTTGGTGAGGATTTGGTGATAGTAAACCAAGAATATGGATGATATTGTGCCTTTGAGGCATTTATGTAAATTAGTATTTACCAAGTTTTCCTTCATAAATGGTTAGCTCCTAAACAAGGCTCTTCATGATTATTATTATTATTTTTTAAATGCAATAAAGAAGAGTTTTCCTGGTAGTTAACAGTTGTGGTGCTGTGGGTTAATGCGCCAGACTGCAAAGCCGTTTGAACTGCAAGGTCAGAAGTTCATGCTCACCAGCTGCTCCTAGGAAACCCTATACAGGGTCGCTATGGGTCAGAACCAATTCTACGGCACTTAACAACAACAACTGTTCAGTAATGACTTATAATGGTTGCACGTACACCAAGAAATTTTACTATTCCCATGCAAATAATTCACATTTTGGCCTTTTTTTCCTTCCACAATTGTGTTTGATTTGAGGGAATATGATGTAGCAGCCTGCTTCCATAAAGATTCACAGAGTTGGAAACCCTGTGGGCTATTCTCCTTTGGCCTATCAGGTCACTATGATTGAGAATAATGTTAATGCAATCAATGGGTTTAAGGTTTTTGGTTTGGAAATTTGATTTATTATACTTTTTTTTTACTCGCTATACATTTTTATACTTGCTAATATTTGCTTTATTATACTTAAATGAATGATGTTTTCAAAAAATATTCAGAGAAGACAGCAAAACAATAATAACTAAAATAAGAATATTTAGTGTAGAAGTATGGAAAGTAGAAACAAGTTAAAAAATCTATATTTCTATCTTGTGTCAACCATTGGTTGTCCACAAGTTAATTCTAACTCATGGCTATCCCAAGGCTCTGACCTTTCGAAATCCAATAGCCAGGTTTTAATTTTGAGGTGCTCCTCCAACCTTTCAATTAGAAGTACAGTGCATAACTGTACCATTTGTGCAACCCAGGAACTAAACCCACTGTCATCAAATTAATCCTGATTCATAGAAATTCTACATAGTGTTTCCTAAATTGTAAATCTCTACGGAAGCAGACAGCCTCATCTTTCTTTCACAGAGCCTCAGTTGAATTTGAATCGCTGATCTTTTGATTAGCAGCCCTTTGCCTATTTCTTAGTGCCCCCAGGAACTGTTGTTGTTGTTAGGAGCCATCAAGTCGGTACCGAGTCATAGCAACCCTATGCACAACAGAACACAACACTGCCTGATCCTGGGCTAACCTCACAATTGTTGCCATGCTTGAGCCTAATGATGCTGCCACTTTGCCAATCCATCAATCTATTTATAATACTCCAGGAGCTAGAGTGTTATAAATTCTATTGTTATCAGCGAATGAAGACAAAATGTGGGCCAGTTAACTTTTTGATGTTATGTGTTACAATCCTGTTCAACAATCTTATAGAACTGATATGAAAAGCTGGGCTAGAGGTGTAATAAAATTTGTCATCACAATTAAAATAGGTGTTGGTGTATGTGGTCAAGTCAGTTCCATCTCATAGTGGAACCTTGTATAAGGTTAATGGTCAGAACCATTCTAGCACTGCAGGATAATGCACTGAACCAAAAGGTTGATTTGAACCACAAGGACAGCAGTTCAAACTCACCAGTCACTCCTTTGAAAACCTATACAGGGTCACTATGAGTCAGAACCAACTCCACATCACTTACCAATAACAACAAGAGGGTCTTCTAGGAGTAATCGGTGGGCTTCAACAACTGACCTTGTGGTATCAGCCCAGTGCTTATTCTACAGTGTCACACTAGAATTCCACTGAAATGTACAACTCATAAAATGCACCCAAGTACATGTCCATTTATCACAGGTCAGTGGGACCAATTCTGCTTATAAAATGGCATACATGATGTTTTAGGAAATGTATTTAAAACTGCGGAAAATGAACACACTTAGAAGTTTAACAAAAGAATAAAAGCATTTTCTTGAGAGTAGTAAATAGACAAGAGAAAGAACTAGGTGTCTTCAGTATAGCACAGCACTCCCATTATCCAAAAGGCACAACTGTCACATAGTCACATCTTGTGGAGCTGCTTTGAACAAATGTGTCAGTTTCTGAAGACTTTACAATTGTCTCCCATGAAATCAGTCTCTCAGGGTTTGGTTTACATGCCTCCCTCTAGGTATCGTTTGAGCTTCCCTGTGGATCATGGAAAAGAAATGTGCTTTTTTTTTCTTTTCATGAAAGAATAAAAACTTTGACCACAAATACTATGAGTCTCGCCTACTGTGAAATGTCATCACTCTTTTAGAGTGTCATTCTCAGCTGAGTATAATACACTGGTTAGAGGCATTAAAACGTAGCAAAAAGTTAATGTTTGTCTTTGAATTTATTGTTACTATGTCCTTACCCAGTCTGAAAAAAGAGATGCATTGTATTGTAGTGCTTATGCAAATATCTATGATTAAAATTGCAGTGAGTGAATAACGCCTATCAATCCTATAGTGAAGCATGAACAGGGAAGGCAGAGGTGATACTGTGAGTTATTGAAGTGATAGTCCAATAACTCCCTCATTTCCTCTATATAACCTTTAGTAGTTTCTGGAATGATAGTTAGGTACCAAATTCCCTGTTGGAATTAAAGATGAAGACATGATCTTAATTCCGTGAATATGTTACTCAGGGAATTTATAGTTTCTTCCTCAGCTTTCTGTATGTGGTAAAACTTAAGGGAAAAAGCTGAGGAAAGGAAAGCCAGTAACAGTTTACAGTTAATGTAATCATAAATTGAAAAGTTTCCCTTAGTGAATTGGAACTTTCTCAAGCACGCTGAATAACTACTGTCAGTCAGCCATTACACCTAGGTACTTATGTTTGTTTTTTCATTTAATCTTTGAAACAACTCTGCAAAGTGGGTGATATCATCTTTATTAAGTGGACGAGGAACCTGGGATTTAGAAACATCAATTAATCTGCAGAGGTGTTACCTCTAATGAGTAGCAGCATAATAATTAGATTTCACATCTAAATCAAAAATTCACACTGTGTTAGTGTGAGAATTTTTCTATGAAAATAGCCAAGGATTAGACAAATATAAAATAGGAAATGCCTTCCTTATAAGGGGAAAACAAAGGCAGTCACCATACATTCAATGCTAATCATGTGCCCAGTATGAGGGACACAGGATATTCTATGTGAATGAAGCTTTTGAGTTGTTCAACTTTACTTGACAGCCCTTACTTGTACTAATGCTTTTTGCATCATCTGTTTCTTCATAGCAATGCTCTTGCATGATATACAATATTGTCCTTATATTTCAAAAGAAGTCATTGGTTATTTTTCCCTAAATCCACCTTCCAGCCACTCTTCAGAAACCCTGTACAGAGTCGCTATGGGTAGGAATCAATACAACCCATGAAATTAACAACAAAAAACAACAATAAGTGGTGGAGGGAAGATTGGAATTCTATTCTGAATATCATATCATAACGAAACAAGAAAATACAGTGATCCTTGTTAAGTGCCATTGAGTTGATTCCTACCCATTGTGACCCTGTACAGGGTTTCCAAGGAACAGCTGGTGGGTTTGAACAGCTGATCCTGTGGTTTGCAGTCTACTGCTGTTTCCTACAGCTCCACACCCAGGAGTCCAAATACAGCAATTTTGTTGTTAAGTACCGTTGAGTTGGTTCTGACCCATAGCAACCCTTTATAGGGTTTCGGAGGAGTGGCTTTTGAGCTTGAACAGGTGACCTTGTGGTTCAAACATCTTTGAAGTCCAGGTCCTTAAATTTTTTTTTATTTTTTTTTTTTAATTTTTTATTGTGAATTGAGTGAAAATTTACAGGGCAGAAAATCAGTTTTACATTCAACAAACTGTATGCTTTGTTTCATTACAATGATTATAAACACCTCCATTTACCATCAGTTAACAGTATTTCTCTGCATTCATTTTAGCTTTATTTTTTTCTTTTTTTTAAACACTCAGTTATATATAATAATTTAAACACCAAAAGGCACATTCTGCAAGCCTGCCTCCTGGCTGACAGCTCTTAGTCCCTCTCTTTTCATGAATCTAGAATCCTCAGCTGCTCCCTCTCTCAATGTCCTCATCTCTGCCACCATCTTTGATGTTGCTGCTTCTCTGGATAGGGTCCCACATTCTGCTTGTTCTCTTCTCCCTTAATGGTCCTAAGGCCCTCCATTCCTGGACTGTAAGATTAACTACTCCCCCATTTTTTTGTTTCAAAACTTCAGCCTTTATAATTGTGACAGTTGCAATTAGTCATGATAACAATTACTCACTATTGAATCATAAGAATCTTATCCCTATCTTTTTTACCAGACCCATTTAGACAAGATGAAAACTATTTAGTGGGGACTCTATCTTCCCACACATACTCTTAAGCTAAACTGCCTCTTGAAACCTTGTAAGCAAGTCACTTCAGGCCTTTATTGCCCCCTCATTTTAGGTAGCCAGTGTCTAAGTTGCCCATCTCTATCTACCCTGTATACAGAGAGGGATGGCATTGATACTTGATGTGAAGACTCCATCCCCTCTCTGTTGGTATTTTGAGCTACTACCTCCATGATATATTCGTGTTCATCAAATTGCAGCAATTTACCTTCATTTCCTTTATCAAAATTGTTGCTCTTTTTAATTTTCCCCTAGTCGAGTTCTGATTATCAGGCCATCGAGGCTAGGTCAAATGGGTACTATCTGCAACTTGTGCATCTCCTCTTGCTTCATAGCAGCTAGATGCTTCACTCTCATCTCTAGCCCTCTGTGGCTATGTCCTTGTCCATGGACTCAGGTGTCCCCAGGTTTCACCACACTTCGGACCAGGTTCTTAAAATTTAAGGTGTTCACATAATTTATGTGAAAAAAAAAAATCAATCTGTGGCTCAAAATTTCACAAAGTGTCAGTTCAGCTCTCTGGACTTCTAGTACAGAGCCCTTTCCAGTGAACCCAACATGTTTCTAAGATGCTGGGCCACCTTGCAAGGCAAACTAGTTTTTTTAGCCTAAGTGGGAAAATAAAGAGAATTACAGTAGAAAATCTTCCCAGGCAACAGATTATAGGAAAGTACCATAAGGAAGAAAAGAAACACAGTTTTGCAATGTTTGGATTTTTCTCAGATAATGTTTACAATACTGTATTTTCCCCATCTAAATACAGGAAAGACTGTGAAGTAGAAAAGTTTTTCAGGACATTGCCCTTCCTCGAGAATTGCTCCAATTAACACAGTGCCCTCATCTTGTTGTTCCTTTGCCTTTTCCTTCTCTTACGGCTGGTCTGCTTCAGTTCCCATCTGTTTGGACAGAAAAAGCCTGAAATAACTTTTATAGAGTACACCAATAAATCACTACAATGCTAAGCAAAAATCTTTTAATCCAAAATTGTCCTACCAAGTTAAATCTTGGTTCTTCTTATCTCTAACAATTTGAATCAGAGGGGAATACATTATTTAACTATAGTTCATGGTATGAGCACAGGTGGGAAAAAAAAAAAAGTTAATTGCTTTCCTTTCAATTAATATTATATTGAAATTACCCTGTAGGTTAGTTAAGTAATACATTTATCAACTGTTGATATTTCCCTCATTTTCTTTCTAGAAATGATTGTGGAGTAGAATAACTGTAAGGTCCTCTGGTAGCATAGTAATTACAAGTCGGGCTGCTAACCTCAAGGTCAGCAGTTTGAAAGTACCAGCCATTCCTCGGGAGAAAGATGAGGCTTTCTGCTCCAGTAAAGATTTAAAGTCTCAGAAACCCTATACAGGGTCGCTATGGGTCAGAATCGACTCAATGGCACTTAACAACAACAACAACATTGTGTGGTGCTGTGCACTAATTCGTTAGACTGCAAAGTCGTTTGAACTTCACGGTTGGTGGTTCAAGCTCACCAGCTGCTCCTTGGAAACCCTATACAGGGTTGCTATGGGTCCGAATCAAGTCGAAGGCACTTATCGACAACATTAAATGAACTACTAAAGGAGTCCTGGTGTGGCGCTGTAGGTTAATGCGCTGGGCTGCAAAGTCAGTTTGAACTGCAATGTTGGAGCTTCAAGATCACCAGTCACTCCTCTGAAACCCTATACAGGGTCACTATGGGTCGGAACCAACTCGATGGCACTTAACAACAACAACATTAAATGACCTTAGTCTAAGTGACTGATAATCAACCACAACAAAAAGTAGTAACAACAAAACAGTTAACATCGTGTAGTAACTAATTATCTGTGACTTCTCAAGTGCAAAGAATCACATATGATAGGAAACTGATTCGAGAATAAAACACTAGACTTTATAGTATTGTTGCTAAAATTATCAGTTTGAGTTTTTATGTCCATGTTCAACAAAAACAAAAATTTAATAAAAAGTATAGGAATGTTTACATATGTGTAAATTGAAATGATGAACTAATTTTTAAAATACTGTATTTAGCTTATATTTCTTGTAATATAATTAAATTTCCCAGAAAGTAATGCTATGAGACAATAAAATATTTCTCAAAGAATAAATCAAGAAGATAATTACTTTAAATGCAAATAAAAATGAGCTACAAAGTTCAGTGAACATTTTCATTGATACATTAGAATTCAATGTTATCAAAGGTGAAATTGTCAAGATATTCTTATATACAGCTGAAGGGGTGAACTGGTGAAGCTTTTCTAAAAATCACTTTAGCACTAAGGATGAAAAGCCTTTGACTAAAGAGTCTCAGTTCTAGCACTTCATTCTATGAAACTTGCATGAGTTTAAATATGTGGTTAAATGAAATCAATGTTACATGTAATTCAAGAGTGAAGGGAATAACAAAAAAGAAAACAACAACAACAAAAAATCTAACATCAAATAAAGATTTTAAAAAGAATGCTTTATGACCAATCATTAAGAGGCTTTTTCAAAAATATTTAATGGCCTCGATGAATATCATTAAAGGGAAAAAATTAAATGTAGTAGCATTCAAAAAGGCTTAAAACCATCACAAAAGTAGAATAAAAAATACATTACAGTTTTATTTATATTCTGTAAATATTATTCATACACATGAGTATACCACTATTGTCATATGCACACTGCACATAGAACTGGAAATAAATATATAAAAATAATAATGATGATTGTGGTATATATACTGTGGAGTTGACTTTGATTCATACACCTTGTATAGGGTTCCTGAGGCTATACATCTTCACAGGAGCAGAAAGCTTCAATTTTTTTCACACAGAGTCACTGGTAGATTTGAACTGCTGACTTTGAGGTTAGCAGCCCAATTCATAACTCTCTGCACTTTACCAGGGCTCCTTAAACAATTATAACAGTGGTTTCTATTTGGTTACTTTTGCTTTCTTCCTGATAATTTTTAGATTCTCACAAATTTTCTGAAAAGTTCACATACTACTGACTATACTTAGAAATAATATCATAAAAAAGAAAGAAATAGTAATACTATGTGACATCAAAAATCTTTTGTTATTGTTCTGTTGTTGTGTGTCGTTGAGTGAGTTACAACTCTTAGCAACCCTGTATAGGGTTTCCAGGGCTATAAATCTCTATGAAAGCAGAACACCTCATCTTTTTCTTGTGAAGCGATTGGGGAAGTTGAACTAACAACCCTGCAGCTAACATGCCAACACAAAACGCACTACACCATCAGAACTCTCTCTTTTGTTCTAAAAGGGTTTATATTAATAGATGTTAACCCATATTTAAGCAATGAAGATACAAGTTCATGACAAGATTTCTTAAATTGTTGTTTGGAAAACGATTTCTGACGTTGGAAAATGGAGTAGTAAAGCACACATTTACAAATATGTAATTAATTATGCTATATGGCTGCAATGCTAAACTGTTTGTGAAAAGTATGGCTGTAATAAGTATCATAATTTATGAAGGTGGCACCATTGCCTCATGACAAAGCAATCATGTTCTAGAATCAGACTTTTTTAGGCTCAAATAATGATTCTACTAATTCAAGCTGTGTAACCTAGGGCAAATTATTTTATCTCTCTGTAATTCAAGTTTTTTCTCTATAAACGATGGTAATAATAGAATTAAATTTATGAAACTGTGCTAGAATTAACTAAAATGCACATAAAGCAAGTTGCAAAGTGTCAAATGCTTAATATTTGCTTAATTACTATTATTAATTTATTGCATTACAATAGTGCTGCTGGTAAACCAACAGAGTTACATGGAAATTGTAAATATAGGACAGCAAATACTAAATCGTTATATGGAAACAGTCAATCATATTAGCCTTAATAAGAGGGAGTAACCAGTTAGTTAAGAGGAGAACCAAGAGAGGGTTGAGTTCTGGAAGTTAAGGTTAGAAAGTGTTTTAAGGAAGACATGATCAGAGTTGAGGGGACAATGAAGTACTGCCTAAAAGATACAACAACATGAAAGCTATAGCTAGCTTTGGAAATGGGTTTGATGGATAAAAATAAAAGCAATTCATTTAAGAAATCTGCCTCACCCCTGCAACTGCTTTCTTCTCAAGTAAGGTGGGAAAAGGAACAGTATATACAGAGGAAAATGAAAGTGTCTGGCTAGCCTGCTTGCTTGGTTGCTTATTTGCTTTATCTTGCTTTTAAAACTAGGAAAACAAACAATATGCTTGAAGAGTGATGTGAATTATATAGCAAATTCGGAAAAATTAATTGTGCAGGAAAGGAGAAAACTTATGAAATCATGTTTCTGAAGTGATGGGCTATAGTGCATATAAAGAGAATCTGGCTTTAGATGAGAAAATGGATAAATCATTAATAACAATCGCTATAAGCAATACTGATTTTTATCATGCACCAAAATGAGCTATACATTAATAACAATTAAGAGAGAATAGGAAATTGTGTCAACATATAAATACCTAGTAATTCTTAGGTTTATTTTGCTTTTTTGACTATGAAAAACCTTTAGACTGTGTGGATCATGACAAACTAAGTATAACATTGTGAAGAATGACTATTCCAGACACTTAATTGCATTCATCAGGAACCTATACATAGACCAAGAGGCAGTTGTTAGAACAAAAGGGGATATTGAATGGCTTAAAATCGGGAAGTGTGTGGGTCATGGTTATATTCTTTCATCATAATTATTTAATCTGTATGCTGAACAAATAAACTGAGAAGCTGGATTCTGTGAAGAAAAACATGGCAGAAGAATTGGAGGACGACTCCTTAACTACTTGTGATATGCAGATGTTACAACCTTGCTTGCTAAAAGCAAAGAGAAGTTAAAATACTTACTGATATAGACAAAAATCTACTGCCTCCAGAATGTATTCATCCAAATATAAAGAAAACAAAAATCCTCACAAATTGACCAATAAGCAACATCATGATAAATGGAGGAAAGACTGAAATTGTGAAAGATTTCACTTTGTATGGATCCAAGATCAATGCTCATGTAAGCAGCAGTCGAGAAATCAAAGAATGTATTGCATTAGGCAAATCTGCAGCACAAGATCTTTTTTAAGCTTACAAGAGTCAAGATATCAGTTTGAGGCCTAAAGTGAGCCTGACCTAAACCATGGCATTTTCTATTGCTTTACATGCATGCCACAGTTGGACAATCGATAAGGAAGACCATAGAAGAACTGATGCATTTAAATGATGGTGTTGGAGAAGAGTGTTAAAAGTAACATGGACTGCCAGGAGAACAAACAAGTCTTTCTTGGAAGAAGTAAAGCCAGAATTCTCTTTAGAAGCCAGAATGGCAAGACCTCATTTCATCCAATTCAGGCAGGGATCGGTTCCTGGAGAAGGATATCATGATTGATAAAGGGAGGGTCAGCAAAAATGAGGGAGACTCCCAACAAGATGGAGTGACACAGTGGCAGCAGCAGTAGGCTCACACATAATAATTGTGAAAATGGTGCACGACCTGATAGTGTTTTTTTCCATTATTATAACTTATATTATGGGAAGTAACAACAGTCAGGTTATCTATAGAGATTCTTTGATATATAATTAGTATTAAAAAGAAATATGTGTTTAAAACATAAAATAATCTGAATAGTTATGACACGTGAACAATATAAAGCACAATAAGATCCAATAAAGACATGTTGGATAATTATGGAGAGGGTGCTTTTGAGTTATGGTGTTGGAGGACACTACTGAAAGTGCCATGGACTGTCAAAAAAACCAACAGATCTGTGTTAGATGAAGTGCAATCAGCATGCTCCTTGGAGGCCAGGACGGACAAATTTCATCTCTCATATTTTGGACATATTGTCAGGAGTGACCAGTCGCTGGAGAAGGATTTCATGTTTGGTAAGGTGGACGGTCAGAGAAAAAGAGGAGGACCTCCAGTAAGGTGAATTGGAAAAGTGTCCACATCAATGGGTAATAGCTGTGAGGCTGGGCCAGGACTGGGCAGTGTTTAGTTCTGTTGTACATAGGGTTGCTATGAGTCGATACTAACTCAATGGCACCTAGCAACAACAACAACAACTATGTAATTGACCTATTAATGATGACATTTAATATTTAAAAGTAATTCTAAAGGATTGTGCAATAAATACTCTTAGGAAAAAGTAAGCATTATAGTTATGCATAGTATGTGAAACAAATAATTTATTCTTCTATTCAAGGTGAAAAGATGACAAGACTCTCAGAGATAATACAAGTATAGCTTTTCAATAATAAAGAAAAACATAAAATACTCCAGTGACCCATAGATATCCGCCCCAAAGTGTTAAATGTCATATCCCTGACACAAAAGTAAATTATCATAATTGATAGAATTTGAAATAAGTGTACTTGTTAAAGAGACAGTATAAAAAAGGCAATATAGAAATATAAAAAACAAATAGATTACAGAGTATAATTGGTTTATAAAATTTAGTGCAAAGCCATAAAATAAATATTAGGCAAATTAACTACAAAAGATCAGCTTTGTCAGTAAATTCAATAGATGTATTTATTAAAGATGTGCATATTCTTTTAAAGGTTGGTGGCTGTGTGCTTACCAGTAAGTTCTGACTCGTAGGATTTCCGAGGCTGTAAATCATTTATTGTTGTTGCTGTTAGGTGCCATCAAGTCGGTATCGACCCACAGTGACCTTATGCACAGCAGAAGGAAACACTGCCATCGGGCCAACCTCACTACTGTTGCCACGCTTGAGTCCATCGATGCTGCCACTTGGCCAATCCATCTCGTTGAGGGTCTTCCTCTTTTTCTCTGACCCTCCACCTTTCCAAACATGATATCCTTCTCCAACAACTGGTCCCTCCTGACAATATGTCCAAAGTATGAGAGATTAAGTTTGTAAATCATTAGAGGAGCAGAAAATCTTTTCTTTCTCTCAGGGAACAGCTAGTGGATTCAAACTGCTAACTTTGAGAATACCAGTCCAATGTGTAACACACTATGCCACCAGTGCTTTAAAATGTATCATCTATTAAATATTTACTTAATATTTAATTCCTTCTCATTTCAAGAATTTCAAATTAATAATATTCCTAGTTCCATGTTCTCCTCTAAATCTGGCTTGAATTTCTGCCAGTTCCATGTTGATACACTTTTGCAACCATTTTGAACTCTCTTCTGCAAAATTACATTTCTTCTAAGTTTTCAAATTTGTTGTAGTACAACTTTTCATAGTATTCTGTTATTATCCTTTTGATTTCCTTTGGTTCCATTGTGACATCGTCCATGTGGTTTCCAATGTGTGTTATTTGTGTCTTTTCCCTCTTTTATTTTGTTAGGTTTGCTTGAGTCCATCGATGCTGTCACTTGGACAATCCATCTCGTGAGGAGTTTCCCTCTTTTCTCTGACCCTCCACCTTACCAAACATGATATCCTTCTCCAGCGACTGCTCCCTCCTGACAATATGTCCAAAGTATGAGAGACGAAGCTTAGCCATCCTGGCCTCCCAGGAGCACTCTGGCTGTACTTCTTTCAAAATGGATCTACTGGTTCTTCTGGCAGTTCATGGCATTTTCAGTATTCTCCTCCAACACCACAACTCAAAGGCATCAATTCTTCTATGATCTTCCTTATACACTGTCCAGCTTTCGCATGCATATGAGGTTATTGAAAATACCATGGCTTGTATCAGGCCCACCTGAGTCCTCAAGCTAACATCTTTGCTCTTCAACACTTTAAAAATGTCTTGTACAACAGATTTGCCCAATGCAATACATCATATGATTTCTTGATTGTTGCTTCTGTGAGTGTTGATAGTTGATCCAAGAAGAACGAAGTC
>NW_006408613.1:8254341-8255981 GCF_000296735.1 Chrysochloris asiatica | reverse complement strand
AAATATTCCTAGCTATGTGGTTCAGAGTTTTGGATCTCTGCCGTGAACCCACTTAACCTGGTATTCTGTGGTATTGCTGACAGCGAACTTCACTGCACCTCTACCCTATCCGCCATCAAGTGCAGCATCTTTCCATGTATGATATTCTTGATGTCATTCCGCAACCCCTTGAGTCTTTAGTCATTAGTGTCTAATATATCACATCAATTCTTGAAATGATTTCTAAATTCAGCTGGGCTATGTTCAAGCACATATTTTGTGTTTTGTGGATGTGTTTTCATTTTCTTCAGTTTCAACCTGAATTTGCAATGGAGCACTTGGTAGTCTGTTCCACAGTCTGCACTTGGCCTTGTTTAGGCTGATGATATCAACCTTTCCCATTGACTTTCCCCATAGATGTAGTCAATCTGATTCCTGTGTATTTCTCCTGGTGAGGTTTATGTGCCTTTTATGTTGCTTAAAAAAGTTATTTGCTACAAATAAGTCACTGGTCTTGCAAAATCCTATCATTTGTTTGACAGCATCATTTCTGTCACCAAGGTCATATCTTCCAGTTACTGATATTTCCTCTAGGTTTCCAAACTTAGCATCACCAGTATTTATTTATGCTTCTTGGCTGTGTGTTTGGTCGTTTTCAGACTGAAGAAGTTGATGGAATTCTTCAAATCCATCATCATTGTGTGTTTGATGTGATAATTTGAATAACAGTGAATTTGAATATTAACTGGTTTGTTTGTAGGTATATTAATATTATATACTATCATGGATGGCATTACACTTCAAAATAGATTTTGAAATGCTCTTTTTGACAATTAATGCAATGTCATTCCTCTTCAATTTTTCATTCCTGGAATACTAAAGCATATGATTGTCTGATTCAAAATGGTCAATACTAGTTTGGTTCAGTCCACTAATGCCTAGGAAATAGATAATTTTGTGTTCCATTTATTTATTTATTTAAACACAAACATATTTATTTACTAACCAAAGAGATGATCCTAATTAAACCAAAACTTGGAAACAGTGGCATGGAAATGTCTGTGATAAAAATATTTGAACACAAAAATGATAAATAAATAATTAAAGAGAAGTATGGAAACTTTTTCATTGAACTGAGCTTGTTCATTCTTATGGCTAATTCCTATTCAAAGAAAAGATGGAATTTTTATTCTACTTTTTCATAGGTCTGAGTTACCAGTGACATTGTTCATAACACATTGCCCAGTTAATTTCCCATCTTCTAGTTTTCTTGTTATTGTACTTTCCTTTCTATACCACTCCTGGTGTTGAATCAATGTACCATCTGTAAAGTTGCAGATAGTCTACCATCAGATGTAGTTTCTTCAAACTTTTCTCCCAGGTTATTATAAAACAGTACAGTTTTCAAATGTGCTTTCAGTTTTTATTTTGAGGGTTTTGCCACCAGTAGGGATGTTATTACACACGTTGGCCATTACACACGTTGTTCACAGAGCCACTCCCACTCCTGTTTCCTTCATGTACTCATCAATGCCTTTGCTGTCTACTAGGCACCTCTTCCTACCAACTTCTGAATGGTGGCGATGTTGGGTGCAAACAGTTGGATGTGCAGAGGAGGGTCTGGTGGGAGAGCATGGTGTGCCTCCATTTCATTTTTGACA
>NW_006408613.1:8251895-8253431 GCF_000296735.1 Chrysochloris asiatica | reverse complement strand
GTTATGTGTTGGACTGCTAACCAGAAGTTCAGCTGTTGGCATCCACCTGTAGCTCCACAGAAGAAAGATGAGGTTTTCTGCTTTAGCAAAGATTTGTAGCCTCAGAAACCCTATACAGTCTCACTATGAGTTAGAAGCAACTCAATCACACATAGCAGCAGTAGCAGCAGAGACTCATGGATTAGCATTGTAAGATTTGAGAATGAATGAGTTAAGTAATTTTATTCACAGGAAAGAACAACTTGGCTGAAGTAATTTTCTGTAGGTGATTAATACTTCTGCTGCATTTCTTTCAGCTTGTCTATCTACTTCTTCTTCTATCCCACACCCCACTGTTGCTTCTTTCCTCTATGTAGAAATCTCTCTGCCAAGGCCAGAGGGAAGCTGGAGGGAGGAGCTGGAAAATTCTGTACTGAGGTGGTAGGAGGGCCTCAAGAGAGATGATGAAAGAAAAGATTCAGGCACTGGCAGACTGAGAATGCAGAAGTCAATTTCCCTTTCTTTGTGATTTTGTCTGATAAGAGGATATAGTAGTAACCTGAAACAAATTACAACTCAGTGGATCAGATAGTCTACAACAATACTGAATAATTTTATTGGGGGAAGGCGGTTGTAGTTTAACTTTTCAGAACTACATACATTTATCTGTAAAATTAATGAATTTTATTAGCTTATCACACTGTCCAATAAAATCCTATATATTCAGATGCCTGTATCACACCCTGAGGCTACTCTTTTTTTTTTTTTTTTCCTTTTCTGTGTTAATTGACTTCTGTTTGTTTTACCTGTTTATTGTTTGTGACATTTGCTTTGAGTTTTATGCTCTTTATTTTCCATTGATTCTCTTTTTTGTTGTTATTTATTGTTCACTCATCTCAACTTTCCTGAGTAACTTTAAGATAAAGTTAGTTCAGCACAAGAGACTAGAGATGTTGTTATAGTTAAACTTTTGTGATACCTTGGCAGGACCTGTATTCTTAGTGAGTCAACAGTTTAGTAGAGTAATAACTCCCCATGATGAGATCTAAAATAATGTAATCACTTCCCACAGAATGTGATCTGGTATGATCAGCCCTGATCTGATGTAATTATCCTTGTGTTGTAAACCCTCACTTCTGTAATGCTAATGAGGTCCAAACTATCTTCAGAATTAGGTTGTATCTTGAATCAATCTCTTTTGAGATACAAAAGATGAGAGAAATGAGCAGAGTGAGAGTGAACTACCAAGAAAGAAGAGCTGAGAATGGAATGCATCCTTTGTGCTTGGGAACCCTACATTGTGAACCTCCTTAATTTAGAGGAAAATTGATACCAAGACATGGAGAATTCTAATAAATGTTGGGCCTATAAATGTTGAAAAGAGACAAAGAACTTTCTCTAGATCTAGAGTTTTAAATTTGAGCTTCTAAACTATGAGGGAATAAATTTATATTATATAAAGCCATCGACTTGTGGTATTTTGTTTAGAAGCACTAGATAATTAAAATACTTACTGATGAAGATCAAAGACAACCTTCACTATGGGTTGTACCTCAA
>NW_006408613.1:8248504-8250010 GCF_000296735.1 Chrysochloris asiatica | reverse complement strand
ACAATACATCATCTGATCACTTGACTGCTGCTTCCACAAGTGTTGATAGTTGATCCAAGAAGAATGAAGTCCTTGACAGGAGTGGGTACAGGCAAAAGATAAGCTGTAGCAATTTTATTGGCACTGAAATGTCATATCATAATTGTGTCACATTGGATTTTTACACCCTTGCCTTGATTTGTCCTTAGGTGTGGTCCACCCATGGCATTGTATGACTTTGAGAGAGATGGCTGTCACAGGAGAGGCCTGACTGATGAAGGTTAACTAGTGACAAGTGTTTTCCAGAAGTGGGATCTGATGGTGTATCTCAATGCCCAAAGCAACTGGTTTCACTATCAGGAATCTCATAGTCTAGTACACCAGCCACACCTAGGAAACCCTACAGGGTCACTATGGGTAGGAACCTACTAGACAGCACTTAACAAAAACAACAACAAGTTATATCAAAACAATATTTTTTTTTGTTTCCACCACCTAAATGCATTGAGTTAATTTCGTCTTTTCTAAGTCACCGAACAGTTCTCCAAAGTTTATAAATTCCGTCCACATATTTGTGATTAACCTAATGAAATACAAATAAAGATACTATTATACCAATTTCAATTAATCTAATGATTGAGAGTTAATTTATTTAAGTAGTTGGTAGCATGGACATAACTGGATAAATGGAGGAGAGGGCAGAAAGATTCTTTTAAATATAAGTCCAAACCTCTTTCAATTATGCCAAGAGTGATTATTGCTGTCTTTTGTTGTTGTTAGGTGCCATCAAGTTGGTACTGACTCATAGCGACCCTATGCATAGCAGAATGAAACACTGCCCGGTCCTTGGCCAACCTCACAATTGTTGCCATGCTTGAGCGCATTGATGTTGCCATATTGTCAATCTACCTTGTTCAGGGTCTTCCTCTTTTTCTCTGACCCTCCACCTTACCAAACATGAGATCCTTCTCCAGAGTCTGGTCCCTCCTGGCAATATGTCTAAAGTGTGAGAGGTGAACTTTGGCCATCTTGGCCTCCAAAGAGCACTCTGGCCGCATTTCTTCCAACACAGATCTGTTGGTTCTTTTGCTAGCCCATGGCACTTTCAATATTCTCCTTTAACACCATAATTCAAAAGCATAAATTATTCTACGGTCTTCCTTATTCACTGTCCAACTTTTGCATGCATATTAGGTTGCTGAAGCTACCATGGCTTAGGTCAGGTGCAACTTAGTCCTCAAGCTGACATCTTTGCTCTTCAAAACTTTAAAAAGGTCTTGTGCAGCAGATTTGCCCACTGCAATACATCCTTTGATTTCTTGACTGCTGCTTCCATGAGTGTTGATAGTTGATCCAAAAAGAATGAAGTCCTTGAAAATTTCAATTTTATCTCTGTTGATAAGAATGTTGTTTATTGGTCCATTGGTTAGGATTTTTGTTTTCTTTACATTGAGATGCAATTCATACCAAAAGCTGTGGTCTTTGATCTTCACCATTAAATATGGCATCTTTGTTGTTGTTGTTGTT
>NW_006408613.1:8234906-8248329 GCF_000296735.1 Chrysochloris asiatica | reverse complement strand
AGTGACCCTGTACAGGGTTTCTGAGGCTGTAAATCTTTATGGGAGCAGAAAGCCTCATCTTTCTCCTGTGGAACAGCTGGTAGTTTCACACTGCTGACCTTGCTGTTAGCAGCCTGATTCGTCACCACTACACTACCAGAGCTCCTTGGGTATTGTCAAATGAGCTCTGACTTATAGTGACCCTATATGCAATAGCAGGAAAAACTCTCCAGTCTTGTACCATCTTCACAGTTGCTCTTTAGGATCACTGTTGCAACCAATGTCAGTCCATCTCCTTTAAGGTGTTCCTGTTTTTCACTCATCCTCTACATTTCTAAGATTGATGTCCTTCAAGGGATTGATTTTTGCTATTAACATATCAAAAGAACATAAGATGAGAGGGGGAGAGAAAGGAATAGCCAGAAATATCACCATAGAAAACTTGAAAGTCAGTCTGCCTATAATTGAATGGAATACCTAAAATGGGGCTACAAGGTGCCCAGTGAAGGAGGCTTCCTACAGAGCCTCTGCATTACCTAAGACTATTGGTGAAATCCTGAACCCCATCCAGAATCTTCTGAGGTGGGAAATTTCCACTTGAAAGGACAAGCAGACCATCCTGGAGTGGCTAGAAGAACAGAAGATACTTCTTGAAAGAAAGACCCACAGGAAAAATACAAAACAATAACGGCAGTCTGACTGATCAATTCAAGTACAAGCAAGTTGCTTGCCCAGGAGTCATCAAGGCAAGTGGTTGGGTCCCCTCAGGGCAAACCCCCGTTCAAAACTAAGACTCAATGGGAATACACAAGCAGACATGCACTTTTATTTGTGACTATGTTGGTCACCGACAAGGGGAAGAAACACAACCAGAATACTCCTTAGATGCCAAGATGACCAGATTTCTCTCCAATTTCTGAAATATTATCAGGGAGACCAGTTCCTGGAGAAGGACATTATGCTTGGTAAAGTGGAGGGTCAGCAAAAAAAGAGGAAAACACCCAATGAGATGGATTTGTATAAAGTTGGAAAGCCTTAAGGAAAGAGCACATTTGTCATTTCTCAAGATGAAAGAACAAAAGTTAAAATTCCAGCTACAAATTGCAATATTGAAACATTCTGTAGGCAAAATATTGAATGGTGAAGGAAGCAACAAAAGAAGATGTAAGTAACAGTCACACAATCAAAAATGATTCCTTAGTGTTCAATCATCTCAGGAGGTAACGTATGATAAAAATATATCCTATTGAAGGAAGCAGTCTAAACTGCACTGAAAGCATCGGGACAAAAATAAAACAAAACCAAACAAAGCAAAAACAAGACTCCAGGAATTGGTGAAATACTAACTGAGATATTTCAACAAATAGATGAAACACTAGAAGCACTCACTAATCTATGTCAAGAAGTTTGGAAAATATCTAATTGACCAACCAACTGGATGAGTGTATATTTATTTTCATTCCAAGAAAGCAGTTCCCATAGAATGCAAAATTGTTCAAAAATATCAGTAATGTAACACATAAATAATATTTAGTTGAAAATAATTTTAAAATGGTTTCAGCAGTACATCAACAGAGGACTGCCTGAATTTAAACTGGATTCTGAGGAAGATGTGGAATGTCTGATGGATCTTGGATGAAAGTAGCCTGTTTTTTTTTTTGTTGTTGTTGTTTTTTTTTATGCAAAGGCATTTGACTGTGTAGATAATAAAAAATTATAGATAAAATTGTAAATAATAGGAATCCAGAACATTTAATTGTTCTCATGCAGAATCTCTACATAGGCCAAGAGGCAGTTAATTGTATAGAATAAGAAAGTACTGGACTATATGGTTTAAAATCAGAAGAGGTGGTGTAAGGGTTATTTCCTCTTATTGTACTTAGTCAAGCTGTAGGCTTGATCAAATGTTCTGAGAAGCTGGTGTTTATGAAGAAGAATGTGGCATCCAGATTGGAATAGAATCATTAACAAATAGCAATATGCAGATGACACACCTTGCTTGTTAAAAATGAACAGGACTTGAAACACTTATCAAGTGCAAAGCCTTCTGTATGAATTACACTTAAAGAAGACAACAGTGTTTACAACTGTACCAATAAGCAACATCATGATAAAGTAATGAGATATTGCAGTTGTTCAGGATGTCATTATAGTTGGATCCACAGTCAACCCACAGGGAATGAGCAGTCAAGAAACTAAACCATGTGTTACATTGGGTGATTCTGCTACAAGAGACCTCTATAAATTTTGGAAAAGGCAAAGATATTGCTTTAAGGACTAAGGAATGAGTGACAATGGTACTTATATTTGCCTGATATGCATACAAAGACTCAACTATAAATAAGAAGGACCGAAGAATTGGTGCCTTTAAATTTTAGTTTGATGAAAATTATTGACTGTGTCCTGGATTGCCCTTCTGGCAATGAATGAACAAATTTGTCCTGGAAGAATTAAATACAGAATGTTCCTTAGAAATGAAAAAGGCAAGACTTCCTCTCACATGCTTTGGACATGTTTTCATGTGAGACTAGTCTTATAAGAAGGATGTCATGGTTAAGGAATTAGAAAAATAAGCAAAAAAGAGGAAGATCCTCAGTGAGGTGGATTCACAAAGTGTCTGTAACAATGAACTCAAGTCCTCAGTTCAAAATCACATCCATCTTTCTAGGTGACCCAGTGCATTTTTTGTCCATGTGGACACCATATTGAGTGAAAACCACACACTTACTGAGTCTCTGGAGCTGGATCAAACAACAGGACCTCTGCTTGTGTTTTTCCCTATGGCCTTCTATTTTGTGATGATCATAAGCACCATAACACTCCTAAAATAATACAATGCAAAATAAGCCAACACTCAAACACACACAGAAAAGTAGCTACATGATTCAAAACTGTTCCCAATCAAGTACACTAACCTTAAATTACTGAAGATCTTCTTCATATACAATCTAAGAACTTACCCAAAACATGTACAAGTACTCAAAGTCTCGAAATCTGGAACAGGTAACCCTTGTCCCAAAGCCTTGGACCCGTAATCTCTACAATTTTTGTAGCTTTAATATTCTAGGGCAGGGTATTGTAAGGTTGTCCATGAATATTATGGTGCTTTCTTAAATTTCGTGCAGTAGAGGAAAAGGTTAAGATTCTTCTTAGATCCCATTAGTCACCAGTGTGGTTATGTGGCCTTCTTTCCTTCCCTCATTTTTATGGTGGGCCAAAGAATTTGGGCTGCCCTTGAAATCATTCAAAGAGCTAGGAGGGTAGAAGAAATAATCCATTTCATAACTGAGTCAACTATGTCAGAGCCTTTGATTTTTTTCTGTTTGAGAGACCTCTAGGTTGATGGGCTTGAATTTTAATAACAGCATTTACAGAGGGAATCAGTAAGACCTCCATGAGTTCAGGCATTAGAAAACTATTTTTATTTTGAGTCCCAGACGAGTTAAGAAAGCTTTTATGCTTTATAGTATCCCCAGAGCATATCTCAGGTTATGAAATGTTTACCACTCATCCTGATCTAGTCTACAGGCCATGGCTTCAGGTTTTTGTGATGACATAACTTCAGGGAAAGTGCTAGTCTTGAAAACAGTGGAGGAAGTACTCAGCGTATCCTGCTTGTAGGATAAGCACTTGACTGTTAACCACCGGTTAATGGTTCAAACCCACGAACCACTCCTTAGAAACCCTACATTGTGTCACTATGAGCTAGAACTGTCTTGATGGCATTTAATAACAATAAGAGAACTATTAAAATAACTGTAAATATGAGCCATCAACAAAAGAGTTAAATTTGGGTTAGCAAAGGGAGTTTCTTGTAGGTCAGATTTTTAAATTTTTTTTAATTTTAAGGTTTTTATTGTGGATTGAGTGAAAGTTTACAGGGCACATCATCAGTTTCACATTCAACAATTCATATAACTTGTTTCATTACATTGATTATAATCCCCTCCATATACCATCAGTTAAAAGGATTTCTCTCTATCCACTTTAGCTTTTTTTTAAAAACACACAAATAAAAAAACCCACTCAGGTATATATAATAATTTACATCTCCAAAGGGCACATTCTGCAAGTCTGCTCCTGGCCACCAGTTCTTAGTCCTTCTCTTCTTAGATGATGAATCTAGAGTTTGTAGGTCAGATTTTGATGACAAAATTGATGAGTCAAATATAAGCAATGTCAAAGGAATTGTCTCTGTCTTAGTTATCTTGTGCTACTATAGCAGAAATACCAATGGATGGCTTCAACAGCAGAAATTTATTCTCTCACAGTTTTGGAGGTTTGAAGTCCAAACCCAGAGTGCTAACTCTAGGGGAAGGCTGTCTCTTCTTGCTAGCTCTGGGAAAAGGTTTTTGTCTCCTTTCATCATCTGTATACCCAGCATTCCTTGTAGATATCTCTGTGCCTTGGAATCAACCTTCCTCTGGCTCTAGGAGCTTCACAATACAGGGACCATAGGCCAAAAGATCACATTGCACTTCTGGCTCTTCTTTCTTAGTGTTAGTTTATGTTGTTTGTTGTTAAGTGCTATCAAGTCAGTTCTGACTTATAGTGACCCTGTATAGGGCTTCCATGGAGTGGCTAGTGGGTTTGAACCACCAACCTTGTGGTTAGCCATCTAATGTTGTTCTTATAATGCCACAGTAGGCCCCTTTTTCTGCTTATTTTTCTTTCCTCTTATCTTTATACTATAAAAGGTGTTGAAGGCCACATCCCTGGGAAACTCCTTACATTGGATCAGGGTTGTGATGGGATTAAGGATATTTCATCCATCCCTTAATCCTTTTACTGGTTTATCACAGGGAATCCTCACTTAACTTCCTCATTGCATAATTACATAATTGTCAAAGCACTGAGAATCATGACCCAGCCAAACTGACACATATTTTATGGGACACAATTCAATCAGTGACAGTTCCCATCTGGTAAAAGCAGTAAAGTGGAAAGATTTAAGTCAGAAACCATAAAACTAGTAGTGTTTTTTTTTGTTTTTGTTTTTAATATAAACCCCAAACCAGTGTATAGGTATTGGAAAATTCAGGCACATTTATCAAGCATATTTTAAAAGTTTTTTAAAGTTAAAATTACATATATGTCTTAGAGGAATTCACAGTCTCTTCATGACTGCTCAGTATAAGCTTGTCTTAAAGGCCTTTTTATTTTGTTTCTCTTGCTTTTTATTGATTGTTTTTATTTTGGGGTGAACTCAGAAAGTTGTTATGTGGAAGTCTAATTTTCCTAATCTTGTAAGCCTCCTATTGATTCTTTATGACTAAAATCAGTTTTGTTTTTGTTTTTTAAATTTTCTGATTAGAAGGACTTCCCTTTGCCTGATTTTTATATGGAATTGTTGATATAAATAAGGGAATCCTCGTTGAAAGACTTTATAAAAATGAATTCTAAAATCTTCCAAAGTTAATTCTTTAGAGAAAGAGATAAAAGGAAAATTATAGTAGGAAGTGGAGACAAAGTTAGCTGCCTCGAAGGGGCAGAAGAGAAATGTCAGGTGCCTGAGATTATAATTCTTTATGTAGTTTAGTAAATCTCAAGATTGTATTTTACAGGAAGGATATTTTACTGTCTTATTTTGGACACCTGCTGGTATCATTAAAAAAAAAAAAAAAAGTGATTCCATTTGTTTCAGCTGGAGTGCCTACTGCCATTAGGCACTGCCCATTTTCACTAGAATAGCAAACACTGTCTTTCATCAAAACAGCAGATGCTATCTTCCTCTCACAAAGATGGCAAGTATATGCACATGATTTATTGTGATTTGCCTTGAAACCAGCACTGGAGACTTACTCACCTTAAAAAACAAAAACTGTTTTGGAGGCCTAAGGGAAAAGAAAAGACCTTAATGTGCTACCTTGGAAAATGAAAGTAACTCATGCTGGACCAAATAGCCACAGTGGCTGAACTGAACAGCCATATTTCAAGATGTTGAGATAGTGAACTAAAAGTAAAAGGAGATAGAAGGAATCAGTAATAGCCCTCATAGAACCTCATTGTAAAGAGAGCAGATATTCAATATTGCTTCCCTAGAGACAGCACTCAAGAGCCATGAAGGTGGTTTGAGCTCATAGGATTCTAATAGGCCTGTCAACATTTCTCTAGGGTCTTTAGAGGTAAGACCTCTTTGAATCCCACCATAGCTGCCATCAAAATGTTGACATGCAGAAAAAATGTTTACAATTAAGGCAAAGAGGTTTATAAAGGGAGAAAACAATTCACAAATTGAGCAATATTAGGTCTAGAGCATCTCAACCCAGTGTTACACCATTCATAGGCTACATTGCAGTTATTGTTTTAAAGTGCCATTGAGTAGGTTCCAACTCCTGTTGTTGTTAGGTACTGTCCAGTCAGTTCTGACTCATAGCAACCCTATACACAAGAGAATGAAATATTGCCCTATTCTGCATCATCCTTACAATTGCTGTTACATTTGAGCTCACTGCTGCTGCCAATGTGTCAATCCATCTTGTTGGGATCTTCTGTTTTTTCACTGATCGTCCACTTTGCCAAGCATGGACCCTCCTAATAACATGGCAAAATATGTGAGATCTATATTTGTGTCCATTCCAAAAGAGGTGACCCAACAAAATGCGGAAATCATCAGACAATATCACATGCAAGTAAAATTCAAAATGGTTGCAACAGTACATTGCCAGTCCAGTGTTTATCCTACAGGGTCACAGACGGACTCCTTGTTATTGTAGTGTGCCATTGAGTCAATTCTGACTCATAATGAACCTGTGTGGGGTTTCTGAGAGCATTAGGTGGGTTTGAACTGCCAACCTTTAACCAGTCCAGTGCTTATCCTACAGTGCCACAACAGGATTCCATACATAGCTTTAAATGAATTCTGAACTTAGGTAAAGATTCAAAATGGGGTTAAGATTCCAGCTGTAGACAGCAGCCTTCCAGAAACCAAGTGCTTTAGATTTTAGACTCACAGTGAGGAAGCCAGATGACAAGTGGGATTAGGGACTCTGAGATACAATACCTCAAAAGAACTGGTCTCAGTGTGGTAGTATATTTAGTGACAAAATGAAAGGGAAAGTTGAGAGATAATAGGGTCAGTAACAAAAGGACAATGCTTAAAGGAAATTCCTGTGGCCAACTTTAGGATAGTCATGGGAATGTAAATATTATAAAAGTAATGATTGTCATTGATTGAGCCTCTTATGTTGTGCTGTAGTCTTTACATTTATTAACTCTAGGCAATCTTAAACAACTTTGTGTCTCTGCATTTGTTACCATCATGATTTTCTAAATAGATGAACAGACTTAGAGTTAAGTAAGTTAGGATCACGTAGCTACTAAGTCATTGACTCAGATTTGTATACAAGGCTGCATGTTTTCATCTACTTTAGGTCCTATCTCACATGTGCAAACCAGAATATTTAAAACGGTCAGTAACAAAGCTAAGCAGAAGCTATTTTAGGGCTTCAGCTTACTTTCTGATTTCTTCCCACTAAATGCCTTCCCACATTTTTTAACCCCAGAAATGACTAGAAAAGTTTATCTTCTTAAGATGTTTGGTGAAGGCTCAACAATCAAGCAACATATTTAACTCTTAGAATGATGACTTTAGAACCCAGTATCACATATACTGTTGGTGTTGCCTATAGTATGTAAGTGTTCAGGAGGACTGCCAGTGCTGTGTAGTTGACTGAAATTCATGGTAACCTCATGTGTGTCAGAATCAAACTTCATTTGACAAGATTTTCAGTGATTGGTTTTTGGAAGTACTTTTCTAGGCTTTGATTTTATTATTTTAAAGTATCCCTGGGGGCACTTGAGCCTCCAACTTTTTGCTTGTCAGCTGAGAGCATTAATTGTTTGCACCACCTAGAGACTCCCTGGAAAGACAAGTGATCTTATATTTAACTGTTTATCCCCAGCATTTAGACCATACTTTTCAACATTAACTTCCAATCAATCCCTGTTTGTTGGGGATTGATTGAATGAATGCTGTAAAGTATGGTCTAAGTTACTGAATGGATATATTAATATATGAATGAGAAGTTTGCATTTTTATCTAAATTTTTTCATGGCTAGAGCAAATTGTGAAAGTGTTATAGTTGCTACAAATAAGTTTAGAATGTAAGCTCACTGAGCACTTTGGTAAAATGATAATGATTTGTAGAATTTGCCATTGCCAGTTGTAAATGAGTTTGGATGTATAAGGTAAACTGTACCACATATTATTTTTAGCTTCTCATACTGCTATAAGATATGGTCTTGCTGCTTCATAGCCTTGCATTAATTATTCACAAGCTCTTATACTTTATTTGCTTAGCATCATTAACCTCTTAGAACATGTCCCGTTTTCTAGAGGTTGGTAAAGAAGCAGTTATGACTGGCAATGCTATCAGATATGACACTGTTTTATGATCTCTCTTCAAATCGTACCTACTAATCACTTTATTTTGTCTCTTCCAGTGAAAAAAGCAATTGAACTGAAGTCAAGAGGAGTCAAGATGCTGCCCAGCAAGGACAGTAGCCATAAAAACTCCGTCTGTAAGTCCTCTTTCTTTTATATGAGGATTGATATGTCAATTAAAGGGTAAAGGAGAAGAGAGAATGAAGTACTTAAAAAGTAATTCTATAAATTGCTGTTCCACTTCATCTCTTTCCATTTTTCTACTTTCAAAAGTATTTTTTTATAGAACAAATATACACTAACTTCTCATGAGTGTGAAGAATGTTGTCTTGATTTTCCCTTCTAAATGTTTCTCTGATCTGTCTATACCTTGCTGCCCTTATTGGTCACTGTCTGAGTCTGGACCTTCTAGATTTCTCACCTGAATAATGTTACACTGTCAAATGTTTTACTCCAAAGTCTCTTTTCACTCTCATTCCAGCATACTGGAGTTGCCAGACTGTTCTTTTCAAAATAGAAATATGCTCTTGTCATTATTCGATTAAAATTTTCTGCTACATGAGGAAAAAATTATTTTTACCACAATGCCCACGTTATTCCAAAAATGAAACTAGATCATGAAAACTATGTTTTATTGGTTATATTAATGTATTTCTAGCATATGAAACTTAGCAGTGAATGAATGAATGTATCATCCATCATCTGTTTTTCTTATCTTTTCATCATTATTTAAGACCACTGGACAGAGCAAACTTTTTATTTTTATTTTTTATGTATGTAAGGTTGCTTTGAGTCAGAGCCCACTGGATAGCTAACAACGATAATAACAAATAGACCATTTCACCATTCCTTGAATATGTCTTTTTGCTTTCTTCCTGGAAGTGCCCTCTGTCATTTTATAATAAAAATATAGAAATTGTATAGAGTCTGTACAATTTACACTCTTACTCATCTGAAGTGTTTTCTGACTTCTTTAGGTAGTAAGCTGCTTTGATGCCCTAGTGCTGTGTTCTTGCCTACATTGCAGCATTTATTGTATCACTGTTTAGTTATTTGTTTACTTGTCCTCAGCAGGCATCTTTGAGACTTCCTATGGTATCATGCTCTTAGCACTTCCAACCTAATCTCTTGCTTTTTATAATCATTCCTTGCAACCTCTTCTTCTGCACTTTGTAATTGTCTTAATATTCTTTACCTGGTGCTATGGATCTATGTATTTGGTTTTTCTACTGCTAAGGAGCTCTGGTTGTGGCTACTAATCTCATGGTCAGCAGTACGAAACTACTAGCTGTTCTGCGGGAAAAATATAGGCTTTCTGCTCCTGTAAAAATTTATGGCTTCGGAAACCTTGTGCATACGGTTTTATTTAAGATATATTTTTCATAAAACTACTAATAAAAGAAAAACAACAATAATCTTTTGAAAATCACATCATAGGTACTTTTGCTATGTGAATATCTTGCTGTTTCCTGTTGATGGCCTGCATACAGTAAGTAGTTCATTGACGCTGTGCAATGGTGCTATCCTATGGAACTTAGGGCATTGAGGAAGATTCAGACCCTAAAGCTGTGACTTTCAGAGAAAGGGTGGAGCTCCTGAACTCTGATTGTGACTTAGGTCCTTAGCATACACAAACACGCATGTGCACACAACACACTATGTTTTCATTATATTTCCTGGGCTATAATCATAGTGATTAAATTGGACTAAAAATGAGGGATTATTGTACATTGTCAAAATGTCAAATGGTAGATATTTGGTAGATATTTTCTTACGAGTAAAATAAATTTATTCATATGTTGTTTTTATGTGCCGTGGAGTCGGTTCCGACTCATAGTGACCCTATTTCCGAGGCTGTAAACCTTTACAGGAGCAGAAAGCCTTATCTTTCTCCTGCAGAACAGCTGGTAGTTTCGAACTGCTGACCTTGCAGTTCGCAGCCTGATTCGTAACCACTACACTACCAGAGCTCCTTAAATTTATATATATATGCAAAAGAGCCCTGATAGTGTAGTGGATTATGAGCTGGGCTGCTAACCAAAAGGTCAGCAGCTCGAATTCTACTAGTTGCTCTGTGGGAGAAAGATGAGGCTTGCTCTTCCTGTGAAGAGTTATAAACTCAGAAACTCTATTCAGGGTAACTATGAGTCAGAACTGACTCACTGGCACACAACCACTGCAACCTTTAACAGTAATAAAAATAAATATTAAAAATATAAAAAAGGATGGACACAGTAGAAAGGCAGAGAAAGTAGGAAAGGATTTTTTAATTAAATGTTTTATTGTTAAATAATTTTTTTAATTAAATTTTTTTATTGTTAGCTGCAAAAACACGTGACACCAACCATTCCTCCCAAACTCACTCTGCTCCTCAGTTGGGTTCAATAAGCCATTGTAATGCATACACAAGAAGCAGACACCATAGTCACAGTTCTGGGGTCTATTAGGGAAATTAACAAGTTAACAATTTGGGGTCAAAAATGCTCAAGGCATAGTTGTTCAATGCATCTGCTAATAAATGCCCATAGGACACAACACTTCCCTATGAGCCTCAGCCCAAAGTCCCTCAGCTTTATTTGCTCTGTGGGCTGTAAAGACCACTGCTCTTTCTCCTACTCTGGTTCTTAATGCTGCTGCTGCTGATTTGTCACTCCTCTGGTGTCACAGATTTTTGTTCTAGGGTCAAGGAAGTTCAATGCAGTGATCTTGGGGTCCAAAAGTCACGCTCCACTCCTGCTTATTCTTCTTTGATGGTAGTAAGAACCCCCTTCCTGCTTCTGAGATGGCTCATTTTATACACATGCTAGAGTTTCAAGTTCTTACAATGACAATGAACTCTGCTAACATCCATAACTGTGTCATGTCATCCTATCAGTATCTTCTCCCACCTTCTCTTACCCAGACACAGAAATGTTGTTGGGTGGTCATTGCTGATTATGGCTATCAGAGACAGTAGATAATTTGCTGCACCACCTTAACTTTAACTTTTATGTTATTTGGTAGAGTGAGATATATGATATTATAATTTTATAACTGATTTTTTGATTGTGTATAAACCTTGAAAAATAATCCAAAGCTTTTACACTGATGGATATGATGTCACACATTAGTTGACACTTTTGCATAAAATCAATATCAGAACAATTATCAACTAAATTAGGCATCAAATTTGTCTACTATGATAATATTTAGGTAGTGTTTTTTTGTGTGTGGGGGATGATGATATGGAGGGTTTTTTTCTGTTCTTTTCTAAAAAGAAATAGACAAATATGTAATTATTCAATTGGTATTAGAAAGTGTTCTGTGCTTTCTTCCAATAACATTGAACTATTTATTTTTGCCAGACATAAGAATCACTTTAGAAAAATGAGGAATTGAATAAAATGCAGACTTCCTATGATCAACAATGAAATAGATGTTAAAATGTTATTTCAATGGAAGATGTAACTGAGAAAACTAAATTAAGTGTTTCATAGAGGAAAGAACATAGACTTTGGTGTGAGAAAGATATAGATCCAATAGTTGTAAAATAGTTTGTCTTATTTAAGTTCAAGTTTTTACAGTTTGTAAAATCAAAACAGTAATAATTTTTATGGAGTTGTCCTGTGAATAAATATTTACAAATGGCCTATTCTAGTTCATGTCATGGAGTGAACATTCAAAAACTTATACTCACTATAACCTTCCCATATATCAATAGAAAGAAGTAAAGAATATTAAGTGGTAAGTAAGCAGAGAGTTTAAATGTCATGCAGAGCTAAACTTTAAGAAGAGGTGTGATCCAGACCAATGAAGTTATTGTCTGAGCCAATCGTGGTAGGCAGAGCCCAGACACACCTTCCTTAGTGCCCAGTTGTGAGCTTATTCCAATATACAGTGTGAGTTTTCAGGTATGAAGCAATGAACTTTACTTTTTAACACTTTGAGGATAGTGTCTTCAGGACATTTGTTTAATATAATACATAATTTAATTTCTTGACAGTTGTTTCCATGAATGTTGGTTATGAATCCAAGTAAAATTAAATTCTTGACAACTTTAATCTCTTCTCCACTTACTGTAATATTGCTTATTGGTCCACTTGTGAGGATTTTTGTTCTCTTTATGTTGAGGTATAATCCATCCTGAAGGCTATGGTCTTTGATCTTCTTCAGTAAGAGCTTCAAATCTTCTTAGATGTTGTTAATGAGTCTTCCTCCAATGTTGATGCTGCACTCTTCTTCATATAGCCCAGATTCTTTGATTATTTGTGCAGCATATAGATTGAATAAGTACAGTGAATGATGTATCCTTACCTGAACACCTCTTCTGATATTAAATCATCTTCAAGACTATGGTCCCTCGTATTTTAGATATCAAATGCAAGCCCCTTAGTAGAGCACACAGTTGCCTTTATCAGTACTTTTCACAAGAGGTTGGGGGAAGGATATATCATGGCATTCATAAGAGATACTTAGCATAGGATTTGGCACCTGATCTGGTCACCACTACTTTAATATATTTTATGTGGATGAGGCTTTCTACTCCCGTAAAGATTTACACCCTCGGAAACCCTGTACAGGGTCGCTATGGGTCGGAACTGACTCAACGGCACTTAACAACAACAACAACAACAACAACAATGTTGATATTTTACTTGTTTATGTCTTTTTCATGATAAACTTGACAACAGTAATTATGTAATTATCCTTTTATTACAAAGTCTAGTCCAAGGCCTGTTCAGAGATGTTCCTCATATGCTTCTTAAACTAAATCCTTACAGATGGACTATAACAATAACTCTCTTCTGATGGGTTTAGACTGTGTTATGTCAGTGGAAAGCCCCAACAGGAGATTGGAGGCAATCATGGATTTGAGTTCAGGACTTTTTTTCTCCAGCTGCTGTTAGTTGCCATCAACCTGATTCCAGTTCATAGCAAATTCATGTGAGCAGAGTATAACTGCTTCATAGGGATTCAAGGCTGTGCTATACACTAATTAAGCATTACAAAATCAAAGACAAAGAAAGTATCTACTAAAAACAACTTGTGAAAATGGAAGTTTCCTATAAAGAAGACTCT
>NW_006408613.1:8219200-8234571 GCF_000296735.1 Chrysochloris asiatica | reverse complement strand
GGTGGGCTCAAACTGCCAACCTTGTGGTTCACAGTCTGGTATTTATCCTATAGATCCACTGTGTTCCCCAGGACATATCTAGGTAAATGGAAATTAAGAGAATTTGTAAAAATCACATCAACTTTTCAAGAAATACTAAAGGGAGTTCTTCAGACAGAGAACCAACAACAGCAACTAACAACCTGATGTTAACAATATAATTTAGAGAGCAACTCAGATACAAAAGTATTCAAAGTTAAATAAACTTACAAGACTGAAAAAGGAATCCAAAGAATCAACTTTAAGTGAGAAAAACTATGAAGCTAAAAGGGAATAAATGGTGTATTTCCAGAACTTTCAAATGGAGAAAAAGTTAAGACAATATCAATATATAATGGCTGGATAGAACAGAAGCAGATGTGCAGTCCTATTTTCAAAGATGCCCCTGAGTAGGTTTAAACCACACACTGACTATTAATCCAAAACTTAATCTTCTGCCATGAAGCCCACTCAGGTACTTTCCCTTCTTCAAAGTCAAACTTCAATGTCCAAAGGCCCATAATCATTGCTCTTCCTAAAGGAGTTGACTCCCCATGACTTTGTATTTGGAACAAGATTTTACCCCATTATTTGCAGCCTATGAGGTGATAAAAGCCTAGTTTTTAGGAAGTCTCGGCTACTGTTCTATTCCTGTGTCATCTCTAGACCGAAACCTATATAAAGAGTCCCTTTCTAAGTAAACTTAACTTCAATTTTTTGCCATCAGAGTGGAATCTGTTTTCTATTAGTACCATATTTAAGAAATAGAAGATGTTCAAGATTTTGGTGAAACAGAAGCAGATTCTATACAAAGGTTGACAAGTTAAAAACAACCAAAACACATGGTCATGCAAAGAAGCTATGTCTTCTGGTTATATCAAATCTAAGCTATTACCTTTGCAATTGAATTCCTAGTGTGGTACTGTAGGATTAACATTGGACTGCTGGTTCAAATCCGTCAGCCACTCATTGGAAACCCTATGCAAAGTCACTGAGCCAGAATCCACTCAATGGCACTTGACAACAACAACAACAACCTTTTCAATTAAGTCCTTTTCAGTGTCCCTGAGTAACAACCAGGAGTTTAGCTAGTATCAGGACTGGAGCTAGCACTAGGAGAGGAGGTGGGAGTAAATGACAGACTACTTCAGGGAATGTATAGTTTAAAGATTAAAGACTTCATAGTTATAATAATTAAGCAATAATTGCAATACTGATAGTATATGATACGTATTATATTGGATTAATGTAATTAGGGTTACGGTTCATACAAACACATTTTAAAATGTCTCTATGATCAGTGGATGAATGCAAAAAAAGTTCTTTCAGTAATATATTTGTCTTATTCTTGTTAGTGTGCCTTAAAAAAAAAAAATACTAAAAATAACATTGCATGAAGATTAGCTAGCTGACAAAGTAGATATTTCCATTTGTGTTTTAAGCAAGATCAGAGCTAATGAAGACAAAGTTATAGAACAAAGTATACCTGGGGACAAATCTTGGATTTACGAATATGATCCCGAGAGCAAGGCCCAATCAAAATGGTTTCTATGGTGATATGCTGGGCCAGTTCAAGTCAAGGCAGAGAGGTCAGCTTACAAGGTTATGGCATCTGTTTTTTGTGTTTTTTTCTTTAGAATTCCTAAAATGTAATCTTGATAGTCTCAAAGGCAACAGGATTATCATGGGCCCTTATTAGAAAGAGCTTTTTAAGAAAATTGAAAACTATATTAGTGAGTATAGGGCCAAGAAATTTACACAAAGGATTTTCCCCCCATCATTACAATGCACCTTCTTATTCTTCTTGGGTACTAAGGGGTGTCCTACAAGAATTTTGTTGTGAAATCTTACCACAACCATTTTACAGCCCTTTCAGACATTTTTGGTTGTTGTTTCCCAAACCCAAAGAAAATTGAAAGGGCGTATGATTTTAGTCCCTGGAGGATGGCTAAATCGCTGCTTCTGACTTGTAAATCAAAGAGTGCAGAATTCTTCAGAGAAGAATTAAAGAGATAGAAACACAACCTTCAGAGTATAGAGACCTAGATGGAGGATATCATGAGAAAACCTTTATATTTTAATATTTTGTTTAATAAAGATATCTATGGCTTTGTAATAATACTTTTTGAGATACCCTGGTTTTACAAGAGAAGTAAACAAGAATTTTATGTCATAAATTAAATAGTATTTAATACAAATAGATAGCAGATGGTGCATAGATTAAAAACAAATTCCTTATAGTTAATTTGAAAAATAAATGTTGCCTATTGCATATTTCTGAGTCCAGGTGCCAATCTTGCAGTCATCTTGCAGTTAGCAGTCCAATGTCTATCCTACTGTCAGAATATGTGGTGGACCACAAGGTCAATTTGAACTGCAGTGTCAGTGGTTCGAGCCCACCAGTTACTCTTTGAAAACCCTATACAGGGTCGCTATGGGTCAGAATCGAGTCGATGGCACTTAACAACAACAACTACATTGTCTATATCTAGATATGGAGTCCTGGTATGGCACTGTGGGATAAAACACTGGACTGCAAGGTCAGTCGAATCACAAGGTCCAGAGTTTAAACTCACCAGCCACTCCTTGGGACCCCTGTACAGGGTTGCTATGAGTCAGAACCAATAACACTTAACAACAACAACATAGCTGGATGTATCACACAGTCCACTGATTCTAGCTCTTCTTACCACTTTTCCCTGCTGGGCTAGTTTATACTTTATTCCTCGACCTGGTTTGATTATGCTCTTTGGTTCTAGAGGAGCTTCTTGGGAGCTATGTTGTCATATAAGGAAGTGTTATGCACTGTCCCTCCTCATCCTTTGACAATGAAAGCTCTCAGGACCTGCACGTAATAAGTACTTTGTTGTTGCTGTTAAGTGCTATTGAATTGGTTTTGACACACGCTTACCCTGTATAGGGCTTCCAAGGAGTGGCTGGTGGGTTTGAACAGCTAATCTTGCAGTTATCTTGCAGTTAGCAGTCCAATGTCTGTCCTACAGCAGGACTCCAATAGATACTCTGGTTTTGTTGTTAAGTGCTACGGAGTTGGTTCAGATTCAAAGAGACCTTGTATAGTTTCTGTGGGGTGGCTGATGAGTTCTAAAAGTCGTCGTTGTGGTTCAAAGTGACCTTTCAGTCTAATGCTTATCCTACAGTACCACACCAGGACTCATTTCTGAGATTACACCCTTTCAATTTTAAAGGAATATTAAGTTTCCACTATTTATTTTGAAATTAAGGTAATAGTATGTGTAGTTTTCTTCTCACAGTTCTTGACATTTTCTTTGGCAGAATATAAATTTAGCAACTCCACGTGTGAAAATCACTAGCTAATCTGTTAGTGCCCATCTAATTCCAAAACATAAAAATGTTAAGTGAAGATAGACAAAACCTTGACTGTTATTTTTGAACTAAAGATTTTTTCCCCTAAGGTAAAGTTAAAGACAAATGACTTTACAAATTCAGTATTGATTTGATGTAACTCACTCAGTTGAATTGATGGTCACATATTGTGTATTGAGGTTTTGTAGTTATAACAGTTTATACCCAAGAAACAGAGTACAGCTGATATGGAAAAATTATTTAATAGAGAATCTTATTGCCAAATTTCACAAAGATTGGGCAATGTAAGGTACTGCCTTATAAATCTTGGGGGTGGGTGGGAAATAAAATATAATAAAATAAATATCCCTGGAATTGTACATTCAACTATAAAGTATTCATTTCACTATTCTTTGTTTCTACGGGTAATTAATTTTTTTCTCCTTTGAAAAAATTACCTGAAACAACACACAATGATATTTATTGTAGGTTTCCAAATAGACAGCCCCATTAATTAAAAGTAATTGATCTAACTCTGTGTTTCATAATGACACTCACTGGTTCCACATTTCTCCATTTTATTCATTTGTTCCAGATGTAACTATTTTGTCCCAGATGTAACTATTTTGAAGTATGGATTTAAAACCTTTTGTAGCTCCCTTTTTAGAACTGTAAATAAAAATTGTCTTTCTTTTATAAAGATATAATCATAACTATAGAATGTTTGAATTATCTTTTTAAAAGAATATGACTAGTTAATCCATTTTGTAAAATATACCAGAATAAAAGATTTTTTTCATCTAGTCTGGGTCATATTGTTTATCTACCTATCACTACAATTACTATATTCATAATTTTAGGTGTCTTAAATTTGGAACCATTGGAATTTACTAATGATTAATATCTTACTTTCCTTTAATTCAAACTTCTAGATAAGGTTTAATTTTATATTTTGCCTATTTCATGCTGTCATGTAGTCTTTTAAGTCTAGTAATATAATCACCAACAGTGGGTTAAGTGTAAGCATGTCAATTATCAGTATCTCTCATTGAACAGGAATCTGTGGAGGCTAGATGAAAAGGTAAAATGGAACCTTTTTGTTAATAAAAAGACAACACACACACACACACACAAAAAAAAAAAAAAAAAAAACTTATTCAGACTTTTTTTAACCATTGGGAAAATTGTCTCTATATCATCCACTTATAAAATAAAATAGATATCAGAAATATGTTAAGAATATTGGGCCTACACCCACTCCACTTATCCACTTGGTTAGGTCCCAAACCAGTTCATTATGTAAAAATTGGTTTTAAGAGAAAATGGAAAATTACCGTATCATGTTATAGCTGCCATATTTCATCACTACTTAACTGCCAAATTTCACCAGTATGTAGCTGCCAAATTTAACCATTCCATAACAGTCAAACTACTAAGGCCTAACCAAGTTGAGACATAACTGTAACCATCATAGCCACTGTAATTCTTGTTTTGCACCTTTATATTAGTTCCTGGATGTTTAATACATAAATAGTTGAATAGCAGATTTATTACTATTGTCACACAAGCAAAATGCTGGATACTAATATAGTTGATAAGTGAGGAATATGTGTATTATGTTGAACTTCTTTCCTAAAAATCAGATTTCTGTATCCACCAGTCATGGTGTGTCCTTCAACAAGCATATTTAATTTTTATACTGAGTAAATAACATGAGAAACTGGGCTAGATTAAGAAGACTGTGACATAAGATTGTTGTTGTTAAGTGCCATCGAATCAGTTTCGACTCATAGTGACCCTGTGTAGGGCTTCCTAGGGGTGGCTGGTGGATCAAACTGACCTTCCAGTCTAGTGCATTATCCTGAAGTACCACATTATAGGATATTTATGAACAACCTGTGATATACAGATGACATAACTTTGCTTGCTGAAAGTGAAGAATACTTGAAGCACTTACTGAGGAAG
The DNA here is from genome assembly GCF_000296735.1 of Chrysochloris asiatica. Classification (NCBI taxonomy): domain Eukaryota; kingdom Metazoa; phylum Chordata; class Mammalia; order Afrosoricida; family Chrysochloridae; genus Chrysochloris; species Chrysochloris asiatica. The sequence goes on along the minus strand of NW_006408613.1, from coordinate 8,229,264 downwards.
ACCCAATACTACATCCTTTGGTATGGATTGTACCTTAACATGAAGAAGACAAAGATTCTCACAACTGGACCAATAAGCAACATCAAGATAAATGTAGAAAATAATGAAATTTTAAGATTATCATTTTACTTGGATTTATAATCAACTCCCATGGATGAAACAATCAAGAAATAAAATGTGCTTCATAAGGCAAAATTATATCTTTAAAGTGCTGAAAAGCATTGTGTTCCTTTGAAGACTAGGTGCACCTAATCAAGCCATGGTGTTTTTTTCAGTCACCTGATATTCAGGTGGAAGCTAGACAATGAAAAAGGAAGGCCAAGTAATAATTGAAAACTTTGAATTATGGTGTTGGCAAAGAATATTGAATATATCATGGACTGTCTGAAGAATGAACACAGCTGTGTTGGAAGTACAGTCAGAATACTCCTTAGAAGCAAAGGTAGTGAGACTTTGTCTCACATAATTTGTACAAGTTATCTGAAAGGACCAGTCTTTGGAAAAGGTTAGCATGCTTGGTAAAGTAGAGGGTCAACAAAAAAGAGGAAGACCCACAAAAAGATGGATTCGCATAGTGCCAACAACAATGGGCTCATACATAGCAACAATTGTGAGGATGGTGTTGGACTAGGCAGTGTTCCATTCTGTTGCACTTAAAGTTGCTATAAATTGGAATTAATCTGAAGATACCTAATGACAACAACAACAACATGTCCACCTACCTACTCAAGATATTCATACAGATGTCTAATATACATCTCTCGCATTTTTCCCATATCAGAAAAAGTAATTGTTCAGATTACAGACCATGGATCACTTCATTCTTCAGTTAACCTGCAGACCCTGTTCCATTTTTAACTTAAGCCAAACACCAACCATTTTGCTTTGGCTCCAAAGCATCATCAACCGATACTTGGATTGTTGCAACAACCTCATGTTGACTTTGTCTATGCTTACTTCCCTAGAATATTTTCCCACATGAGAGCCAGAGTGATCTTGTTAAATAAACCTCTGTATTCACATGATTTCTCTACTTAAAATGTTTCAAAGACTCCTCATATAAGGCAAAATAAAGCCAAACCTCTTATAGAAATCAGCAGAAATTCTTTATCTGCCCACTTTTATCAACTATTCCTCCTGACCTTGTTCACTAGTTACTGAGCTGTTTCTCAAAGACATCAAGAACTCCACCTCAGGGTATTTGTTACTTCAATTACCTCAAACTGAAATGATTCTCCCATAAGAGTCACATCTCATTCTTTTATTAAATCGGTTTTCAAAATTGATGTTCTCTGTAAGGCTTTCACTGATCACTCTATCTAAACTGCACACACCTTTGCCCACTCACAGCTACTATCACCTCCTGGCACCAGTTTTATTTTTCTCTTTATGACTTATCATAGCATATCATATATATAGTATGATATAACATATATATGTTATGGAATGATTTGGTTGTGGTGGTGGATATATGCTGCTGAGTCAGCTCCAGCTCATCACGACCTTGTATAGAGCTTCCAAGAAGCAGCTGGTGAGTTTATATCACCAACTTTGTGGTTCAAACCAAATGTGCGGTAAAGTGCTTATCCAACAGTGCCACATCAGGACTCAAAAAAAATCATATATGTATATACATATGTATGTGTATATAAACACATAATTGTTACCAAGTGCCATCCAGTCAGTTTCAACTCATAGAGACTATGTATAGGGATTCCAAGTTGTGGCTGATAGGTTTCAACCACTGACACTGCAGTTAGTAGTCCAGTGCTGCTTATCCTACAGCGCCACACCAGGACTCCATACTTTCTTATCTATCTATCTATCTATCTATCTATCTATCTATCTATCTATCTATCTATCTATCTATCTATCTATCTTGTTTCTTGTCTGCAACTCCCTCCAATAGAATATAAAGTCAATGAAGAAGATTTTTTTTTATGTTTTGTTCACTTATACCTACCAAGTACTTAAAAAGGTACCTGGCATATAAAAGATGCTCAAAGCACATTAGGATGATGAAATTTTATGGTAGTGTGAGGAAGTGTGACTATATTTTTCTTCTTCTAGGTCTTTGCAGTTCATGTCTTGATTCAAACATTCAATAGCCACACACTGAGACTGTCATGGAAATGATTACACTTGTTTCTTCCTTGGAATAATTTATAGTTGATTGGTGTTTACAGATATGTAAATATTTACAAAATAACAGATTTATGAGACTGAGAACAGTAGAATTTCAGGATTGAGAAAAGAATACCTCTTAAAATATTAATAGATCAACCCATAAATTGTAATAATCCACAAAAATAGTGCACTTAAAGCAATATCAAATTAAGTAGTTCCTTGGAAGCAAAGTCATCGTATCTTTATTGCTATTGCTGTTAAATTCTGTCGAGTTGGTTCTGACTCATAGTGACCCTGTAAAGGGTTTTCAAGAAGCAGCTGGTGGGTTGAACTGCCAACTTGTGATTCACAGTCCAATGCTGACCCTACAGTGCCACACCTTCAATTACTAGATTCTATGTTTCATTTATAGGCAATAACTGGGCTTTGGTTAAGAAAAAAATCAGGCCTATTATTAAAATCAATAATTTATCAACTGAAATTACATACCATAGTCTTAAAATATTGGATATACTATACAGACACATTAAATCTGTGATAAATTAATTACATTTTTTCTTCAAGTTTCTGTAAAAATGTGATTGAAGTAAGTAATAAAATCTCTTTGTCAATCTAACTACTGTGCTCTAGTAGGTCAGAAAATACTCTACGATAGACTAATTTTTCTCCATACCATTGCTGAACTTGTCTATTTGTAACTGAATTGGTGACTGGGACTTGACTGCTTTTAGAAAGGTCATTTGAAGAATTGCAGGGAAATGCAACCCTGACACTCTCCACAGTTTTCAGAAATTCAGAGCTTGAATTGAAATGTAAGTATGAGAGGAATGGCATGCAAGGGAAAGAAGAAGGACGTTAGGCTATTAATAAACTTGAATGACTTCCTTAATGAGACTTCCAAACCAAGGCCACCCAGGGAACAGAAGTAATTCTACATCCTCTAATCTCATCAGCTGTTTAACTGATGCTTTGTGGAGTTTCAAGCTCTAAAACTATATTGCAGAAATAATTTCTAACTGGCATTTTCATCGGACCATAATTTCCCAGGTAACTGGATACATTGTTGTTCTATTAATCCCCATGTTAATAATCTTCAATAATTAATATGATTTGTTTTGCCCATCTACAAACTCCACACTTTGTTGCATAATAATATTGTTCAAATTACAAAGACTGTTATTAAATTATATGAAATCCCAAGCATCATCTGGACGTTTTCTTTTTTTTAGGGGACATTATTGCTATTACTATTAGTGTGTGATTTATTTCCAATTGGAGCAGACGAAAGTAATTTATAATACAAATGTTGCATAAAAAAGTATGCCCACTTTTTTATGTGCAAGATTTCTGGCACTAAGTGCTCTAGATCTTGCTTTGAAGCAGATTTTGACAGAAGGAAAAACAATAGTCGCATTAACCTCTAACTGTTGTATAAAGGTTTAATAAAACAAGAGGGATAATTGCCCCAATCTACTTTGTTCCATCATAAAGTGTAAAAATATGGAGTTTTACAATTGTTAGAGATCCTTGTTTTCTTAACAAAGATCCATTCTTATATAGCAGGAATATACTAGATTGTATAAATTGCTTCATAAATCAGGTAAGTAAATTATGCTTGCAGTTTCTAAATAGGCCTTTGTCACTGCAGGAGCTAAAATATCTTTTAAAATGTTATGCAAAATCTTGCTGTGAAGGGAGCGGCTGTCTACATACATTTGGGAAGAATATCATCACTGGTAACTAGAAACAAAACTAGGTGGTTCATCAATTATTTAACACACTATTTGCATATATAATTTCTTAAATATCCAGTAAAAAGACATCTATTAAAATACAAAAACAAGATGTAGCTAGCCTGGATGATAGATGATTAAATTGAATTAGAACCCAAGTACAAAGTAAAATGCTATTTAAATGGTTTCAACATACAATAGAGCATAATTGATTAACTAAAGGAAACAACTTACTTTGCAAACTGAGTAGACAATGCATTCTTTTATTTCAAATAGCAAATGTGAAATAACCTATTATGAGAGATGATGCATGAGCTAAAAGGCATTCTTACGTTTTTAGAATATCAACGTATGGATTTAGTTTTTATCAGATTTGGTAAAATCAGATAACTTAATCGTTCTATATAGTTGAATGAGCAAAATCTGTAACTCTGAAAGCTTGAGGAATTATTAGTGTTTAGGGGTCAATACAAGGAGCTCTCGTAGCATAGTGGGCGAGTCATTGGGCTGCTAACTGCAAGATAAGCAGTTCAAACCTACCAGTAACCCCGTGAGAGAAAAATGAAGCTTTCTACTTCCACAAAGATCACAGCTCCATATTTTTCCAACATTTTGGAAATCAGTATTTTAGATTTTAGCTACTCCATTAGATCAACTGAGGCATATCATTGCTATATCTACGTATATCTACGGCATATAACTACCACCACCAATAGAGTCATTATGAGTCCATTTGACTCAGGTGCACACAGCTATAATAACAACAACAATGACATGAATCTGAGCATACTTTTATACGAATGCCTTCTTTGTAAGATATCTGTTCAGATAGTTTGCCTATTCTTTAGTTGTTTTTTTCAAGTTTTTATTTTGAAAAGCATATAAACATTCACAGTAAGTTGAAAAAATGACTAAGGGAAGTCTTATATCCTTCACTCAATTTTCTTCCATAGTAACATTTGCATAATGTAGTATAATTTCAAAATCATAAAATTGCCCTTAGAAAAATCCATAGATCTTTTTCAGATTTCACTAGTTTTGTATCCATTCATCAGAGTGTGTGTGGTTTTATACAATTGTAGCCCATGTATAGATTTGTTTAGCTACCCCTATAATCAAGGACATATTGTCCAAAGGAAACAATTGTTGGAGAAGGATGTTATGCTGGGTAGGTGGAGGGTCAGAAAAAAAGAGGAAGACCCCTAACAAGATGGATTGGCCAGGTGGCATCATTGATGGACTCAAGTGTGGCAGCGGTAGTGAGGTTGGCCCAGGATGGGACATTGTTTCGTTCTGCTGTGCATGGGGTCGCTATGAGTCGGTTCCGACTCGATGGCACCTGACAACAACAACAACATAATCAAGATACAGAAGAGTTCCACCTTCGCAAGACTCCCTTATGTTATGCTCTTTATAGCCACATTCTCTCCCTTACCCTATCACTAATATTTGACAACCACTAATCCATTGTCCATCTCGATACTTTAGTTATTTCAATAATATTACATAAATGGAATAATATGTGTAAAAATTTCTGATTGGTTTGTGCACCGAGCATAATTCTTTAGAGATCTATCCAATTTGTTGTGTGCAGTTATAATTTGTTTCTTTTTATTGTTCTGTAGCATTCCATGGAATGGCTTTATTTAGCTTTATTTAACTTTGTCAGAAACTGCCATATTTTCTTCCAATTGTCAATTCAACCAGCAATGGATCAGGATTCCTTTTGCTCCATATTTTCTCCAACATTTGATAGTATTAGTATTTTGTTTAATTAAAGACCACATCAAGTATGTTGTTGTTGTTAAGTGCCTTCGAGTCGGTTCCGACCCATAGCGACCCTGTACAGGGTTTCCGAGGGTGTAAATCCTTACGGGAGTAGAAAGCCTCATCTTTCTTTTTGACTATTATGAATAAAACTTCCATGAACATTTTTGTACAGTTATTCTTGTGAACATAGGTTTTCATTTTTCTGATATGAATATCAAAGAATGTAATCACAATGTCATATGATAATTTTATGCTTAGTTTTACCAGAAGTTGCCAAACTATTTTTCAAAGTGTTGTATCATTTTAAGTTCCCACCAGTAATACAGAATGCCCCAGTTTTTCCACATCCTAAATAGCATTTGGTGTTATTATTTTTTAATTATTTTAGTTAGCTATTATGATAGGTATAAATTGACATCTTGTTAAGATCTAATTTTAGTTTTCTTAATGGTTAATGCTGACCTAAGCCATGGTATTTTCAGTAGCCTCATATGCCTGTGCAAGTTGAGCAGTGAATAAGGAAATACATAGAATAATCAATGCATTTGAATTATGGTGTTGAAAAATGCTGATGGTACCATGAACTGCCATAAGAACAAACAAATCTGTATTGGAGGAAGTATAGCTAAAGTACTCTTCAGAGGTTGGGATAGCAAGACATTTTTTTCTCATACTTCAGACATGTTATCAGGAGGGACCAGTCCCCAGAGAAGAAGGACATCATGCTTAGTAGTGGGTCAGAACAAAAGAAGAAGACCCACAACAGTATGTACTGACACAACGGCAGTGACAAAGAGGTCGAGTATAACAACAGCTGTGATGATGGTTCAGGACTGGGTTATGTTTCATTTTGTTGGCATAGGTCACTATTAGTCGGAACTGACTAGATGGCACCTAACAACTGCTGCTAACTATCTTGCCATATGCTCATTTACTAATGTCTATGTACTTTCTTTAATGTAATCTGTTCTTGTACTTTGCCCATTTTCTGTTTAAATTTTTTTGTGATTTTATTATAGATGAGATTTGAGAGTACTTAGAGCTCTTTATACTTGTATAATGAATCCTATTGGTGCTGTAGGATAGACCCTGGACTATCTGCAAGGTTGGCAGTTCAAATCCATGAGAAAAAGATGATGTTTTCTGCTCCTGTACAAATTTACAGCTTCAGAAACCGCTATAATGTTGCTGTAAATTAGTCAGCCTGTTTTTGTTCTTTGTTTTTTTCATAAATGTATGATCTAAATATTAGCATTTTATTAGCTATGATCTTCTGTATTACTTTCTCCCAGACTATAGTTTGTCTTTTTCTCTTCAGAGGGTCTTTCATAGAACCAATTTATTTTTGAGTTAACAGATTTCAACCCAAAACAACAAAAATAACTTAGATTTCCAGTTTCTTTTAGAAGTGGGAAGATCTAGTAACACTGGGCCTGCAATCACACATGGTATCTATAGACTCAGCTGCTTCTTGGTTTCCCTAAATAGAAGAGGAATATGGCTGAATTTTCCAGATCTTATTAGCTGCTTGGATCTTGCAGACTATTCTATTTTATAATCCCTGATCTGCAGTTTACAGAGGCTATAGATAAAAGACAAAACTGTTGAAAAAAGGTTTGTATTTATAATCTCATTATTAGACATTTGATGGAGATTCAAATAGATTGATCTAGAAATAAGGGAATTTATATTCTGGAGTGAGGATTATTTCAAATGATTAAAGAGTAAAATAATGATATATTATCATTTTTATTGATTGTTAAAGAAGTATTAATCTTTTACTTCAACTTTGGGAGTGTATTTTTAGCTTTAAAGTAAGCAATTCATTTCATCTTATTGATTCAGTTATTTTTATCAGCAAAATGGAATATCCAAAGTAAAACTCAAAGGATGTATAATTATGATGTTTTATTTTTCAAAGTCATTCTCTATTTTTTTCTAACTCATTCATATTTGTTGCCTTGTCAAATGATTATATTTATTTGGTATAACCCTAGCCTAGTCTAGTCTAGTCCTGGTGTGACACTGCATGATAATGCACTGGACTGCAAGATCAGTTTGCACCACAATGTCAGTGGTTTTTAAATTACCAAATGCTCCTCGGAAATCCTTTACAGAGTCACTGTGAGTTGAAATCAACTCAATGATACGTAGCAGCAACAGTCATATTCCTTGAGTTCAATGAATTTACATAATTTTTATATCAACAATCCAGATGAGGAGACATAATAAGTAGTAGTTTATGATAGAAAAAAAAGTCATATTTAAAGATATATGACGATATATGGCAAGTCAAGATGAATTATGGTGAACAAATTGGATAATTAGGAAAGTACTTTAGAAATGGAAAATACCATATTTTGCAAGTATTTCATATTTTGATTATTATCAGAATGTTGTTGTTGTTGTTATATGCAGTGGAGTCAGTTCCAACTCTAGCAACCCTCACCAGGGTTTCCAAGGCTGTAAATCTTTACGGGAGCAGAAAGCCTCATCTTTCTCCCATGGAACAGCTAGTAGTTTCGAACTGTTGGCCATGAAATTGGCAGCCCAATTCGTAACCACTACACCAGGAAATTCAATTTGTGCTCTTATGTTGCCTATTTTATAATGTGATTTTAAAATAAAAAAGATTTAAAAGCATTTAAGTGCCATCGAGTTGGTTCAAAAAGCATATAGAATAATATAAATGATGTGACATGCAAATAAGATAATTTCATTATACATCAAGGAAAATCATAGTTTTGAATTGAAAAATTCAGTTTCAGTAACATGTAAGAAATCTTCTGTTTTGTTCACAATAAAATCTTTACAGTTTATTATGCAAATATTTATATCTGTAAAAAGATAGACACAACTTTACAAAAACATAAAAAGATCATTACATGAATATGTCATGTAAAGAATATAGTAGCAATTTCCATTAATTGAAAAACAAATCATTTTATAGTAATTGATCTGTAGTATAAATCCAATTTAAAATGTATTAAGTATGCTCAAAAGAGCATTCAGCTATAATCTATCACCTAGAAAACTCTACTTATTTTCAGGCACAAATTTAAAAATTCATATATATTTAAAATTTATAAGTTTTTCTTAATTTTAGTTTTGCATTGCATACTAGTGATATAACAATAGTATTTATTAACTTCCCATATTAAAGTGAATAACTTACTTTATTGTCTTTAACTATCCTTAGCAATGAAAATAAAAACTAAAATTTCTTCTCTAGGCATCCTTGTAAAATATATGAACGTTTTTCTTTTGTGTTTTCATCTTCCAAGACAATGATTGGAAAACAAGTGAATAAATATTCCATTAATGTTCTCTTCTGTATCTGTGATATATAATGAGATAAAGCCAAATTTATATTTCTCATGATTGTTATATTAATACTCAAGCTATTAAGACAATTAATTGAAGTGTATCTTATTAAAATGAAGTTTAGTATACAAGGTAATTTGAGGAATTCCTTTTTAGTTTTTGTTGTTCAGCTTTTGTATGGGAAGTTAATTGTGTTTGGTAAAAAATGTTAATGTGCAAATTCTGTGCTAAAACACTACAATTTTAATTGCACTAAGATTTAAGTATCAGTTTGTTATACTATGGTGGATTGTGTATTACTTTAATACAGGAAACTATGCAACTAGCGTTTCAAATTCCAGCAGGGTCACCCATACTAGATTGGTTTCAAACTTTCCAGTATCAGACAAACTGAAAAGAAAAACCAGATGAAATATTTCACATAAGTGACCAGTGAAATATGGCTAGTGAATATCTTAAAGACAGTGGAAGAACACTGCCTTATATAGAGCCAGACAGAAGAAGAGCCACTCAGGTTGGAAGGCACTAAAAATAGGACTAGGGAAGAGATTCATCCTCAAAGTATATTGTTAAGTTCCATCAAGTTCATTCTGACTTATTGGTGTTAGTAGGGGCTGAGTAATAGGCTCTGATCATTCTCACATTTATTACACTTGAGCCCATTGTGGCTGCCAGAGTGTCAATCCATTGAATTCAGTCTTCCTCTTTTTTGGAGACACCCAGCATTACCAAGCATGTCTCTAGGGACTGGTCTATTCTGATAGTAAGTCTGAAGTATGAAAGACATGACTTCTAAGGAGCATTCCAGCTGTACTTCTTCCAACACAGATTTATTTGTTGTTCTGGCAGTCAATGGTACTTTTAATATTCTTTTCCAACATCCTGACGCAAATGCATCTATTCTACTATGGTTTTCCTTATTCTTTACGTTGAGATGTAATCCATACCGAAGGCTGTGCTCTTTGATATTCACAAGTAATGTTTTAAGTCCTCTTCAATTTCACCAAGCAAGGTTGTATCACCTGCATATTGCAGGTTGTTAATAAGTCTTCCTCCAATCCTGATGCCACGGTTTTCTTCATAGAACCTAGCTTCTTGGATTATTTGCTC
>NW_006408613.1:8210519-8217860 GCF_000296735.1 Chrysochloris asiatica | reverse complement strand
TCTTTTCTCCATTTATCATGATGGTATTTATTGGTCCATTTGTGCTCATTTTTGTTTTCTTTACATTGGGATGCAATCCATACTTAAAGCTGTGTGGTCTTTGATTTTCATCAGTGAATATTTTAAGTCCTCTTTGCCCCCAGTAAGCAAAGCTATATCATCTTCCTATTGCAGGTTGTTAGTGAGTCTTGTTTCAATCCTGATGCCACATTCTTCATGAAATAATTCAGCTTCTTGGATGAATTTATTACATACAGATTGAATGAGTGTGGTGAGGAGATACAACCCTGGCTCACACTTTTTCTGATTTTAAACCATTTAGTGTCAACTTGTTCTGTTCTATCAGCTGCCTCATGGTCTATTTATGGCTTCCTCCTGAATCCAATGAAATGTTCTGGAATACCCATTAATTGCAATGTTATCCATAGCTTGTCATGATTGTACACTTAAAAGCCTTTTCAAAGTCAGTGAAGCACAAGTAAACATCTTTCTGGTGTTCTCTGCTTTCAGCCAATATTCATCTGACATCAGTAAGGATATCCCTTGTTCCATATCCTTTTCTCAATCTGGCTTGAATTGCTGGCAATTCCCTGTCAATGCACTGTTGCAGCCATTATAGATTATCTTTAGCAAAAATAGCATATGATATTAATGATATTGTTTGATATTTTCCACATTCCTTTGGGTCAACTTTCTTTGGAATGGGCACAAATATGAATCTTTTCCAAATGACTGGATGGGTAGCTGCCTTTCCAGTTTCTTGGCATAGATGAGTGAGTACTTCCCGTGCTATATCAGTTTGCTGAAAGATTTTAATTTGCATTCGGTCAATTCTCGGAGCTTTGTTTTATGTCAGTCTTCTGTGGAGCTTGGACATCTTCCTTCAGCACCATAGGTTCTTGATCACATGTTACTTGATATAATCCAAAATTGACCATTTCTTTTTTGTTAGCGTAACTCTTTGTATAACTTCTATCTTTTTCTGATGCTTTCTTCATCATTTAGTATTTTTCCATGTTGATGTTGTTGTTAAGTGCCATGGAGCTGGTTTTGACTCATAGCAACCCTGGGTAGGGTTTCTGAGAAGTGGCTGGTGAGCTCTTTGACCACTGAGCCTGTGGTTCAAACAGACTTTGCAGTCGAGCACATTAACCCACAGTGCTACACTAAGATTTTTGTCCATATAATCCTTCAGTATTACAAACTGAGCCTTGAGAAATGCTGAACATATTCTTTCTTTTTGGTTTCTTACTCCAGGTTTTTGCAAATGTAATTATAATGCTTTACTTTTTCTTCTCAAGCTGCCTTTAAATTTTTTCTACTCAGCTACTTTACTTTCTCAGTTCTCCCATTTGCTTTAGTGTCTCTACACTGGAGATCTAGTTTCAGTCTCTTCTGACTCCATTTTGATATTTTGTTTGTTTCCTGTCTTTTTAATAACCTTTTGTTTCTTCCTGTATGGCATTCTTGATATCATTCCATGACTCTTCTGATCTTTGGTTATGCCTAATGTATCAATTCTGTTCTTGAGATGATTTCTAAATTCAGGTGGGCTATGTTGAAGGTCATAGTTTAGCTCTCAGAACTAATTTCCATTTTCTTCAGCATCAGTTTGAAGTTGTATATGAGCAATTGATGGTGTATCCCACTGTCGACTCCTGGTCTTGTTTTGACTGATGAGAGGGAGCTTTCACTGTCTCTTCCCACAGATGTAATTAATTTGGTACCCATGTATTATGTCTGGAAAGGTCATGTGCATAGTCACCTTATGTTGTTTAAAAAGGTATTTTAAAAATTCTATCATGTGATTTCTACCATCATTTCTATCCCTAAGGCCACATTTTACAACTACTGATTCTTCCTCTTTTTTTCCAACCTTTGCATGCAAATCATCAGTAATTATCAATATATCTTGATTATATTTTAGACTGAAGGATTTGGCAGAATTCTTCAAATTCATTATTACTGACTTTAGGAGTTTGCACGTAAATTTGAATGATAGTGGTATTAACTGGTCATTCTTGAATGAATAGTATCCTATCACAGATGCAATGTACTTCAAGATGGGTATTTTAAAAAAAAAGTTCATTTTGACAATGAATGTGAGACCATTCCTCTTCAGTTTGTTGTTCCTAACCATACTAAGCCATGTGATTGTCTCATTCAAGATGGCCAATAGCATTGTGTATCTGCTCACTAATGTCTAGGATATCAATTTTTATGCATTCAATTTCATTTTTGACAACTCTTAGTGTTCCTAATTTCAAACTTCATACATTCCATATTCTATTTACTGATGGATGTTTGTAGCTGTCTCTCTTATTTTGAGTTGTGCCCAATAAATAAATGAAGGTTTTAAACCCTACCATTTTTTAAAATGCTGGTTACTTACTTTCCAGCATCATGGAAACACAGATGCCACCAGAATATCACAAACTGACAGAGAGTGGTGGTTCTGACTGATTGCATAGGATTTCCAATGAGAAACTAGTGGGTTTGAACTGTAAACTTGTGATTAGCTTATCCTGCAGCCAGACTAAAAGTATAATCAACCATAATGACATGGATAGAGTAAAACTTTTGGGAGCTTCACTTGCTGATATGGCAGTACTCAAAATGAGAAAGAATAATTGCAAACATCCATTAATAATTTGAATGTGGACTATATAAGTATGAATCAAGGAAATTTGGAATTTGTCAAATGCTTGAAAAGCAATATCTTAGGTATTAGTGCTCTAAATTGAACTGTTATGTTGGTTATCTTGAATCAGTTATATGGTCTGTTATGAGTTAGGCATTCAGCTGCTAAATACAAGGTTGGCAGTTCAAATCCACCAGCCACTCTGCAGAAGAAAGACAAGGCTGCAGGTTTCTATAAAGATTTACAGTCTCAGAAACCTTAAGATGCTGTTCTATTCAGCCCTTTAGGGCAGCTATGAGTCAGGATCAACATGATGGCAGTGGGTACTATGGCAAGAATGACAAATGTAAAAAAAACTGTATTGCATTCATCCTCAAAAAGTAATGCAATGATATCTGTGATAGGATAATATCCATACACCTACAAAGAAGGCAAGTTCATAGGACTACTCTTCAAATTTATACATCAATCTCAAAGGTCAAACCTGCTGCAATCAAGTCGATTCCAACTCATAGTGACCCTAGATAGGACCTCTGAGACTGTACATTTTGATGGAAGCAGACAGCCTCATCTTTCTCCCGCAGAGCAGCTGGTGTGTTTTAACTGCTGACCTTGAAGTTAGCAGTTCAGTGCTTAACCTGTAGTGCCACCAGGGTTCCTTAGAAATGCCAAAGATGTACAAATTGACATTTTTACCAACTTCTTCAGCTTGAAATTGATTAAACATGCAGTCAAGCTAAGTGGGTAATTACCAGTGATTGGAATGTGAAAGTTGGAAACAAATGAAAAGGATCAGAAGATGGAAAGTGTGGCCTTGCTCTTAGAGATTCATTGTAACTATGTTTTTGTAATATAGATGGAAGCTATACATGTGGACATTACCAGGTAGAATACACATGTATTGAATCAACTTGGTCTATGGAAAGAGATGATGGTGAAGTTGAGTATCATCAGTCAATAGAAAGCTAGGGATAAACTGCAGAACATACCATCAATTGCTTGTATGCAATTTCAAGTTAAAACTGAAGAAAATTAAAAGAAGTCCACTAGATCCAAAGTAAAATGTTGAGTGTACCCCACCTGAATTTATGGCTATCTCAGGAATTAAGTTGACTCATTAAACACTAATGACTGAAGACCAGATGCGTTGTGAGAAGACATCAGTCTATTAAACATTAAGAAAGCAACAGAGCATTAAAAACATAGAAAAGACCAAAATGGATGCCAAAAGAGACTCTGATATTTACTCTTGAATACATACCTATAGCAAGAGTTAATACAAGAAATGATGATATAAACGATTGGAAGAAAACTTTTCAAAGTTGGGATCAAGGAGATAAAGTTTTGATGAAACATGAAAAGTACTAAAATTAGAAAACCAGAAGGGAAGAACATGATCAGCATGTCTCAAGCTGAAAGATCTGAAAAAAAATCCAAGTCCTGAGTTGTCATACTGGAAGATTCTATGGGGTGGGGTGGGAGGAGGATTTAAAGATTCTATGGAGAAAAGCTTGAAGTTGCCAAAGACTTCATTTTGCTTGGATCAATCATCAACATTCACGGAAGCAGCAGTAAAGATACCAAAAGCATATTGATTGTATTAGGCAAATCTGCTGCACAAGACCTCTTTAAAGTGTTCAAAAGGAAAGATGTCAGTATGAGGTCTAAGTTGCACCTCATCCAAGTCATGGTATTGCCAATATGCATGTGAAAGTTATACATTGAATAGAGTTGTACAGGTAGACCGTAGAAGAATTAATGCATTTGAGTTATGATGTTGGAGGAGAATATTAAAAGTACCATGAACTGTCAAAAGAACAAACGAAACTATGTTGAAAGAAGCACAGCTAGAATGTTCCTTGGAAACTAGGATGGCCAGACTTCATCTCTCATACTTCTGACATATTATCCAAAGGAACCAGTCTCTGGAGAAATACATCATGCTTGGTAAAGTGAAGGGTCAGAGAAAAAGAGGAAGAACCCCAGGAGATGGATTGGCACAGTGACAGCAACAAGGGACTCAAGTGTAGCAATGATTGTGAGGTTGGCCCAGAACCAGGCAGTATTTTGTTCTGTTGTGCATAGGGTTGCTATGGGTCAGTACTAACTCGATGGCACTTAACAACAACAACATGGAGAAAATATTGAATGATGCAGGAGGCATCAAAAGAAAATGGATATAATACACACAACCACTGTACCAAAAAGAATTAGTTTATGTTCAGCCATTTCTGGAGGTAGTATATGATCAAGAACTGAATGTACTAAAGTAAGGTGATAAAACTGCTATGAAGGCATAGGGGAATAACAGACACCATTAACCGATGTAACACAAATTGAGATGCTTCAATAGGTGCAATGCTGGAAGTGTTCAATCACCTATTCTAAGAAATTCAGAAGACAGCTACCTGAACAAAGAAATGGAACAGATTGTATTTGTGCTCATTCTGAACAAAGGGAATCCTACAGAATGCAGTAATTGTCAAACAATAAAATTAATATGACACACAAGTAAAATTATAGTAAGGATTATTTAAAAACAATTGCAGCAGTACATTGACAGGGAACTGTCAGAAATCTATGTGAGATTCAGAATAGGACATGGAATGATGGACATCATTGTTAATGTCAGATGAATTCTAGTTGAAGGAAGAGGGTATCAGAAAGATATTTACATTTCATTGATTTGTAAAGCATTGAACTGTGTGCAAAATGAGAGTTCAGGAACAACTAACTGTGCTCATGGGGAACTTGTGATATGCATGTGACACAACTTTGCTGAAAGTGAAGAGGACTGGAAGCACTTACTGATGAAGATCAAAGACTAGAGTCTTCAGTATTGAATACATATCAACATAACATCCTTGCTCTTGTTTGCTTATAATCTAACTACTAAATACACTCTTGAACTCTACCCCAGCTCTTTGATCTCTTTCTGATTTGTTAATATCTGTTCCTTATCTATGTTCACTTTCACTTTCTCAGTGAGGTCTTTCCTGAGCACTCCTTAAAGCTGTCGATACCTCCCAGCAAACATACACAAACATACACATGTTTCCAATCTTCTTCCTGCTTTAATTTTTTATCTATTTCTTAAGTCAGAATAGTAGTCATAGATTTTTTAAATAACTGTATATTTTATCTTGCTTATTGTCTCTCTCATTAGAATGAGGATGGACATTTTTATGATTTGTTCACTGTAAAACTGTCCTTGGTATAAGTTAGGTACTGAATAAATGTATGGCTAATGGTTTGGCATTGCAGGATAAGCACTGGTCTGCTAACTTCAAGGTTGATGGTTCAAACCCCTTAGCTGCTTCCTGGAAATCCTTTATAGGGTCGCTATGAATCAGAACCAACTCAATGCACTTAACAGTTACAATGGAGGAATAAATCAATGATTTTCCAAATACATGCCTCCCTCTCATCATTCAGTGAACAACTTCAATATCAAGTGTTCAAACATACCTTCCCTAACCACTATAGTTAAAGCAACCCACACCCCAGTTCTAACAGAAACAGTAGACCACATTGTCCTGGTTTTATAATTTCCCTGGCATTTGCCAATAAATGAAATGGTTTTCACGGGGTTGTCTTTTCCTCCTAGAATATAAGCTGCTTGGCACGAGCCCACCCTTGTACTTGACTGCATACCCAAAATCTATTAGGTCTGCCACTTAATCTGCAAATATTTTACTATCTTCAAGAATATCTCTATATCAATTCATAACTACTTCTTAATGACCTGATTTTACTTTTATTCTTTAGACATCATTTAAATCAGACTGGAGTTTTAGAAGGTACATACTAGTGTGACATGTGGAAAAGGCAACACAAGAATTAACTAGATCATCTTGGTGTGGCGTAGTCCAGAGTTAATCATGGTTCCCTGGTACTTAGCTGAAAATTAAACTATTGACATAATGCTAACTGTGGATCAGTAAGATGGTGTATAAAGAGGAAATGATCTGAAGCTCCCTGAAAAATCAGTCCATGCGTCCCAAATTGTAAGCACATGGTCTTTCAATGTAAACCAAAGCAAGGACTTGTTTGATTGCTCTTATTGATCTGTTTTATTGATGGGTCAATGATGATTATATCAATCAGATTTTATGAAATTATCTTTAGAATACAGCATATAAAATAAGGATCCCCATTGCCATTGAGTCAACCCTAACTCATAGCCACCCTGTAGGAGAGAGTATGGGGCTTTCTCTGCTGTGATCTTTATGGAAGTAGAGCTCCAGGTCTTTCTCCTATGGATTTAAGTGAGTTTGAGCAGCTGACCTTTGGAGTAGCAGCTGAGTGCTTAACCACTGCATAGAACATCCAAAGTGCTATAATGTTTTGTGACTTTTTAATATTTTAAAAACTTAATTATTTAATTAAACTTCATTGTTATGGAGAATTTCAAGCATACAGAAATACACAAAAGTAGAGAAAGTCATGCAAAGGACCCCTATGCCTCTCATCACTTACTGTCCCAATTATTCCTATATATATATATGTCGGTTTGAACCACAAAATATATAGAGAAAGCTTTTGTGTACTACTATGGGTTAATGTGCTGGATTGCAAGTCAGTTTGAATGGTAAGGTTGGTGGTTCAAATCTGCCAGCTGCTCCTCAGAAACCCTATACAGGGTTACTATGAGTTGGAACCAACTCGACGGCACTTAACAACAACATATATATATATAT
>NW_006408613.1:8205108-8209950 GCF_000296735.1 Chrysochloris asiatica | reverse complement strand
CAGGACTCCACAGATATATATATTGTGGTGGTGGTGGTGGTTATGTGCCGTAGAGTCGTTTCTGACTCATAGCGACCCTTTATAGGGAAATTTCCATGGGAACAGAAAGCCTCATCTTTCTCCAGTGGAACAGCTGGTAGTTTTTACCTGCTGACCTTGAGGTTCACAGCCCAATTCATATCCACTATATATATATGCCTTTAAAAACAACAGAAAACCATATGTAGGTTCTTCAAACTTTTGTTTTATCCCATTTCAAAATAAAAGTGCCAATATTTATAATTACGGATGACATTCTATTGTCAAATTAATTCACTTATTCATACAATAAATATTTATTAAGTATCCAGTGTATGCCTAGTACTCCTATATAACATGTGCTATGAATATAAGAGATTTCAATTACTTCAAAACAGATACAATTAAATTTCAAGTGACTCAAGCCTACTAAACACTTATAAACAAAAAGAAGCAGATTCAGTAAGAAAGGAAATTCATTTGATTATACTAAAATTTTATACATTCAGAGAGAAGAAGCCTTAAAATTCAGATAAGCTAAGGGGGTGAATGGAAAAGGAAGAAAAGGGACTAGAAGGAAGTAGATAAGTGAATTTACTCATAGCTCAAAGTGCCTTTCACATCACCATGGTAATAAGATAGACTCTGATGCTGACTGGATGGAGAGCAAGTATCAACCGAGGATGCTAAAATGACACTATCTTTTTCTCTATTGAGAGATTTAAGTGGAGCAAAGATCAAGAGTTACTACAGGCTGGACTTTGCCATTACTCAAGGCACTGCTGTCATCAAGATTGTTGTTTGTTTCCAAAGGCCATCAGCCATTAATTAAAGTGACAGGCTTAGAAAGCATCAGCCTCGGCATGTGGCTTTTAGAACAAACCAGCAGGTAAACAGTACCTAGTACAGGCTGAAATCTTCAGAGTGATACTTAAGAGACCAATTTATTTAAACTGGAAGAAAAATAGCTACATCATAGGGAATGACTCTGGGATAAAAGAGAAAATAAAAAAAAACTGAGCCAGTTACTTATTGTAAATATATTTTTTTTCTTCTTTTAATATAGCTTTCTCAATGATAGTTCTCTTTTCATCATTTGTTTTAAATATAAGCATGTTGTTATTGTTAAGTGCTTGTTGAGTTGAACCGCCGACCTTGCGGTTCAAAGCAACTTTGCAGTCCAGCGCATTAACCCACAGTGCCACACCAGTTCAATACCTTTAATAACTTTAAATTATAAAGACAAAAGCTGAATTTCCTTTCACATATGTTTCCTTATTTACTGTATATGGTAATGGTAAAAATGCAGGTTTCTGATCTCTGCAATCATCTGCTGATGTCTTACCCAACTGCAAACAGGTGATACATATTTTATTATTATTATTATTGTGAATTGAGTAATAGTTTACGTGGGGGAACATCATTTCGTTGTATTGCAATGATTACAATCCCCTGCATGCTTCATCATCATCATTCAACAGTATTGGCTTCTATTCTAATCCCTCTGTTTTGTTTTGTTTTTTGGATGTGCACTAAAACAGTCAGCAATATACAATCATTCAAACAGCCAAAGGGCACACACTGGCCCCTAGTTGCCAGCACGCATCCCCCACTCCATTCATGAATCTATAATCCTCAGCTGCTCTGTCTCTCCATGTCATCATCTCTGCCTCCATCTCTGGTGTTGCCACTTCTCTGGGTAGGGTCCCACACTCTGTTCCCACTCTTCTCCCTTGGATAATTAGATTTTTGTTTATCACACAGAGGGTAATTCTATGTTATTGGGCAAAATGAGCCTGTTTTTTTTTTTTTTTTTTGGGGGGGGCGGGCATGACAAATGCTAAGCTAGTTTTCACAGCAACAGGTTTAAAATAAGACTAAGGCAAATTAGGAGTCCTGGTGTGGCACTGTGGGTTAATGTGCTGGACTGCAAAGTTGGTTTGAACCACAAGGTTGGCACTTCAAGCTCACCAGTTACTCTTCAGACACCCTATACAAAGTCACTATGAGTTGGAACCGACTTGCGGCCACATAATAACAAGGTAAATCAGAATAAAAGTTCACTTTACTATTCTCTTTTTAACTGCACAGAGGTGTATTTGAAATGAGATACATGAAAAGTCAAATGAATGTCCGTAGTATAAAATTCACATTTGAAATTGTGTTGTTAGTATCTGTGGCATCACCTCCAACTCATGGTGACATTATAGCTTCGTGGATTGCCCAGTCCTGTGCCATCTTCATGATTGTTAGTATATTTCAGTCCATTGTCTATGTTATTATTTCAATCCCTCTTATTGAAGGTTTCCCTCATTTTCACTGACCCTCTACTTTTTCAAGAATAATGTCCATTTGTAGTAATTGGTCTTTTCTGATAACACATCCCAAACACAATCATCACTTCTAAGGAGCTTCCTGGTTGTACTTTTTTTTTTTTTTTTTTTTTTTTGGTAAGAATGAGCTGTTCATTTTGGCAGTCCATAGTACTGACTATCATATTTTGAATGCATCAATAATTCTGTCTACCTTTTTTTTATTGTCCAGCTGTCACATACATTTGTATAAAGTATTGTATTTTATTGAACTACATAATGTATGCTTTGAATTAGGTACTATAATTTACTGTAAACCTGCCTCTCACCAATCATACACATTCTTGCATCTTATATATTTTCTTCTACAAGAACAGGGGAAAGGCCCCTCCTTTATATATTTCTAATTAAACTCTCAAATAGAAAAATGAAATCAGAACTTCAGTTATATGTTATAACTTGTGTGGTTCTACCTCCTTATTTTACAATAGTGAAAACAAGTTTAGAGACATCAAGAACCTTCTCTAAGGTCACACTGCTACCTATTAATGACAAATTTTGTGGATTTTATTTTCTTAGTAAGTATTCTAAACTACTGTCATTAGTTCATAAAGCCAAAACTCAAATGGATGAAACACACTCTAACTTTTTTAAAAATGCCAAAGTGTAGCTCCAACTGATATTTTGCTGATGTGTAGTAAAGAGTCAGGAGTCCTGATATGGCCCTGTAGGGTAAGCCCTCGACCATAAGGCTCCTTTGAACCAAAAGGTCAGTTGTTCAAACTCACTACCCATCCCTTGAAAACTCTATACATGGTCACTGTAAGTCGGAACCGACTCTAGGGCACTTAACAACAACAAGTAAAGAATCAAGAAATTTCTACAGTGAAAAGGACAATTAGATTCATTCAATTCAGTGCTTTTATTGTTAGGTGTCACTGAGTCAGTTGTCACTCATAGGTACCAAAAGTATGACAGAGCAAAATGTTGCCCTGTCCTGTGCCATCCTGACAGTCGTTGCTATACTAGAGTCCACTGGTACAGTCACTGTGCTGAATTCTACAGAGTGGGTGCAATTAGTCCTGAGGAAATTTTGTTTTGTAGCCACACTTTTGGTTATAAAATAATAAAAATTACTTAACTTTTGCAACCTAACATTATATTTTATCAGTTATTTTAATGTCACCAAAACAATGACATCAATATATGGACAACCCAAATCTGCTCACGCATTTTTTGCAATAAGCCTAGAATATTTATTTTATAATGAATGTCTTAGTGTTACTTCAAAGTATGAACTTGAATAATGTTGATACTTACAAGTAGAGTTTTCCTGAATCTAGAAGTGTTGATTCCAAAACTAACTTAGTAACCATATTTTATTCCAAATGTAATTTAGCAATGAACTTTGGTGAAGTTCTTCATATAGCTACACATTTTCAATAGAGAATCTACACTGGCATTAAAATATATGTGTTCAGAGAATGTTCCAGTGGAAAACTCAAATATAGAAGTCAGTTTGGAATTCTGTCTATAGCATTTAGAATGAGGATGAGTCTACTTACCCACAGTAAAGTTATGGCTCTGTTTTACTCCCTATGCTATTATTACTGGACTCTTGGTGTAGTGCTGTAGGATAAGCATTCAACCATAAGGTCAGTTTCATATGCAAGGTTGGTGATTCAAATTCACCAGCTGCTCTTCATAAATGCTACACATGGTCACTATGAATCAGAACTGGCTTTACTGCCTTTAACAATAATTTTTATTTGAAAGTGGGTAACAAATAAATCAGTATAGCAGAGTATAGTGCAATTTGTTTTTAGATGTCATGTAAAAGAAGATTCAATGTATATTCATAATTTGGCAAACAAGGACGAAACCTATATTTAAATACAAATGTTGAGTTCAAAAGAGTGATTCAGATGAAATAAATATACTTTAAAGGTTTTCCTTGATTGTCTACATTTAAAATAAACCATCATTGTATTTGTACCACCTACCTATCAGTTTGTCATAATGTAATGCCTATTGTGCTGGAAGTTTTGCCACTTGTGTTGCACACACTAGCAGGGTCACCATGGTGAACAAGTTTCAATAGAACTTCCAGATTAAGACAGACTAGGAAGAAAGACCTGGTGAGTTACTTCTGAAAATTAGCTGCTAGAAATTTTATAGATCATGGCAGAAGGTTGAATCACTGGCGTTGGACACGTCATCAGGAGAGACCAATTGCTAGAGGTGATCACTGTGATTGGTAGAGACTAACGAAGGCTATCACTGAAACCTTTAGTGAAATGCATTGACACATTATCTAAAGTAGTGATTTGAACATGCCAGTGATTTTAAGGATGAAAAGGGCAGGATAATGTTTTATTCTATTGTACATAAAATCTCCATGAATTGAAGATGGCTATCACAAGACCTTTTTAAAGTGTTGAAGAGCAAAGATGTCAGCTTGAGGACTAAGGTGTGCCTGACCCAAGCCATGGTATTTTCAATAACCTCATAT